>NC_041017.1:1535151-1838181 GCF_004193775.1 Glycine soja
CGCGACAAGTGGCGCAAATTTACTGGCTATTGGTGCTGATGCTTACCTTTGCACTTTTCCTATTTTTTTTTATCACTTTCTTTTTTTATTTATTTTTTTGGGATGAGGCTTTAAGCTTTTAATCTTTTTTTTTCCTCCTCGAATCTCATCCACAAACTTCATCATGGCTGAGGTTTTAGGTCCGTAAAAGCGTCGCCAGCTTGTGACGGTGGGGGCCCGCAGGTGACGTGGCGAAGTCGACCGGCTGTACCCGGTCACCCAGTTGCGCAACGAGTGGGCCATTTGGGCTTAGTGGTGGGATATTCGCCCAGCGTGGCCACTCACTTTCCGGTCACCGACACGTGGCAATTCTTTGGGGGTTTATTGGTGGGTGTTCCATTCGTGCGTGCGGTGGACACGTGTGCGTTTTTAGTGAGTGAGAATGTGAGTTACACTGTTATCAGGTGCGAACCTGTACGGTTCTTGCAGTGCTTTTGTTTTCTACTTTGAACATTTTTCTTATATGGGTTAATTATCCTTATCATCATGCCATGTTTTACTGTTTTATATATTTTGTCTTAGGAAAATAATTAAAAGTGTAGTTTTATTTTATTTTAAAAATAATACAAATATTTTTTTTTGGTACAACAAACAAATTTTAAATATATACATGTATTGTGTTTATATATTAAATTTAGGAAAAAAATTCCTTTATAAAATAATTAACCAGATCCCCTAGGAAGAAAAGTCCTAAAGAATATTCATACATCATTTTGACAGGTAAAAATTTAAAAGAGCAAATTAAAGCTGATGTAGAAAAAAAATGAACATTTTATTTTGGCTGGAAAAAAAAAAGAAAGGAAAAATAAATATAGTAGAATTTACATAAAAGGTTTTTCTTCTAAAATAAGAGAAAATGAAACACAGGAGAAAGCTTTCAAACAATCCTTTTATCTTTTTTACCGCTTAGTCACAGTTATTTTATATTAAAAAGATGTAACAGTTATTTAATATAATTATATTTTTTACTTTTTTCAGTTGAATACACAATTATAACTTTGTTTCGCTCTTTTTTTTTCATCTGTTTAATGACAAAAGAATATTTTTATCCTCCACAACTTAATAAAGCCTGATAGTGGAATATTTTTTGGCACAACATAAAATCACAAATAACAAATGAATAATAACTTGTCCTAAAGATTTGAATTAAAAACACACACACGGCGAATACGTCACTAGTTTAAAATATATTTTTCACATTCAATGTCTATATCAATTGTCTAAAAATTGATGTAATGTGTGGATATTTTTGTAATATTGATATTGAATATTTTACATTAGTTAATATCAATTTTTTCTAACACAATTTAATAGACATAACTCAGATAATAATATCCGTTAAGATTGCCAGGGAAGACTTGGATGATTGAGCTCTATATAATACACTTTTAAACAGGAAAATAAACTTTAAATATGATTAAATTTAAAATTGAGATAGTTTTATAGTTAATCCAAAGATCTGAAATTTGTAATAATACTTTAAGATTCATGGAAAAGTCAAAGGTCCTAACCATGATAGTTAAAAAAAAATCTATTTTTAACACAATTGATAAGTTGATAAATAATTGGATTCTTTAAGCATATTATTAGAAATTAAATTTCTAATAATGCATGAATATGGAGAAAATTTTGTTGGATTTGACAAAATCTAATCTCTATATGGCTAAAGGAACTAGTCTTGAAATGGAACATTGGCTCGCTGATAAATCTCAGAAAAAACAAACAAAAGTAGTTACTAAAAAATAGGTCTAGAAAAAAAAAGATTAGTTGAATGAAAAAATTGATATAGAATTTTTTTTTATACCTAAATTGGTTCCCCAATTAATCTTAAATGTGAGTGTCGATCTTATCATTTAAAAAAATCATAGTAAATTCTTTAGATTGGTTTTTAATTTAACTAGTGTAGAAATTTACTTTCTAATCAGTTGCCATAAATTAGTCTCAGGCTAAAATGCTGACACATTCTCGTGTCATGCATTCTTGCTCCTAGTTTGTCATTGTTACTTTATGTTTGCTATTTACTAGTGTGTGTTAGTCAGTTAGTTAGTGTGTTTGCTATATATCAGTGTGTTTACTCTTTGTTAATGTGTATTTTTCATTGTTAATACGTGTTCTTTGTTACCGTGAATCTGTGACTCTTTATAATTGTGTGTTAGTGTATGTGTTTCATTGTTAATTTGCTCGAGCTATGTTTGTTCTCTATTTTTAGATTTTGCACGAATCTATATATGACCCTTTTTAACCTGGCCATGACATTTTACTTTCTTGATTTTTTTTTTAATTCCTAATATAAAATTATAACATCCAACGTGTACTTGCCCATAAAAAAACAAAAATAAAACATGTACATCATTTATCTAATATTTATAATTTTTTTGAACTATGTCTAAATATTTTTAAAGATGGTATGTTTACACAAGTTATATTGATGTAACTCTTTTTGCTTCATTTTTTTTTTTACTTTCGATATTGATATAACTTGTATCAACTATATAAAGATTATTTTTGGTATCACTTTTAAGATAACTATCATAAAGTAACATATTTAATTATTTATCATATATAATAATTTATGAATAAATAATATTATGAAAAATCTTTATGATTTCAAAAATTCTTTATTCTTACTCCAATTTATTTTTCTCTCAATTCTTTTTAGTTCAATAAAATTCATATCTCTTCAAGAAAGTTTATATTATTTCCACTTAAAAGAAGTCAAAAGATAACGAACAGTAAAGAAAAGACACCAAATTAAAGCATATGTACCATAAATGAATTTAAGAAATGGGGAAAAAAGGTTCAACTTCTCTTGTATAACACATAAATAAATAGATGGACGCTAGTTTAAATGATTCATTGAAAACACATAAATAAAACTATATAAAATAAATAAACGAACGTATATTAGAACCGAATAAAAGTGGCTATCCGCTAACAACAACGCAGTGGCATACAACGACAATTCCAAAAGGCAAAAACGAAAGAGAAAGCAGAAACAAAAGGACTCTTACTCAAATTTATTAGTATCAATGGTGAAATGAAAATAGAAAGATATGTTATGGTTGTGGTTCTTCTACCATCTTCACGAGTATCAGGTGAGCACCATACCAAAAGTAAAAGTGAAAAAGGTTTGGGGTTCAAGAAAAGGACTAGCATATATGATTTAGTTAAGTATTCAAAAAAATTAGTCTAATCTATATATTAAAAATAAGGGCTTTAATTTTCATAAATTAATCAATTATAAAAAAATACAACAAAAATCATTATTTTTGGGAGGTTATAGGTATGTTCTATTCAAATCAAATAGAATTATGATAGGAACGAGTAAAAAATACATAATGTGAAACTAGATTTTGTTAAACATGAGCCTAAACTTAGTCACACATACATCACATGAATATGACATGTTTATTGAATGTTTGGAGTAGCATTCGAGGGGTATCCAACTTACGTTAGTCAAAGCATCCCTTTAGTAATTTTTTTCGTTTAGGTGTGATAGAATTCATGCAACCAAGATTTGAATGACAAAGTAAACATATACTTACTTGTCATAAGCCTTTTTTTAAACACATAACTTACATAAAAGTTTGGTTTGACTTATAAACCTCTTTTAAGGATACACTTTGAAATAATTTAGTACCCAAACTAATAATTACATTCAAGTTGTTATATAATATGAGTATATTTTTAAGGTCTAATTTGACATTGATGATAACTTATTTATGCTTAACATTAAAAAGATAAATAAATATAAGAATTTAGTATGTTATAACAAATTAAATATTATAATAATAGTAATAAATATTTATTTATGTTTATTTAAATTAGTCGATATGTTAGGCCTAAAAGGTCTTTTAAATGAATTAGAACTTGATCATTTTAACTAAATACATTTCAATAAAAAAAATTGATTTTTTTTTCTAAACGAGTTTGGCCTAACTTAGGCATGATGTAGATTAGACCATAGGTTCCTATTGAACAATTTGACCTATTTTTATCCCTAATTACAAGTAGGAAAGTTTTTCTTTGAATATTTAATGTAGTTAGGATTTAAACTCAAGACCATTAATTAAACTTGAATAATCTCATATCAAATGATTTATGTGTTTGATAATCCAAAATCATCCCTTTTTAAACCAATAGGGCTAAGACTATTTTTAACAAATATAAATTGTAAAATCTAAATTACATTTTACCATAATTTTTTTCATTTCAAAACTAGTGGTGTTTGCCACCAATAGGGATCCATAAGGGCCCATACGGATTCTCCAGATTGGCAATTCATATGGACCCATAATCAGTATTGGCCCTTACGGATTGTTAATTCGTATGGTCCATACGTAAGGGTAATGCTGGAATTTTCAAAAATTTGTTGGGGTAAAAGAAAAAAAATGGGTGCAGGAAGAAAATGCGACTCTTACTTTTGTAAGAAAAAAAAATGCAATTGTTTATTCGGGTGTAGTTGCAGGCCTTCTGGAAAAGCTGTTACTGATCCAACAGAACACCGGCCTTCATGAACATGGGTGGTATTTTGTTGTTCTTTCTAATTTCTTCAAGGCTTTCGCACTTTTAAATATCCCAAAGGGCAAGTTTGGTGTTTTCTTCCTACTAATTAAGTTTAATTTTAAATTATTTTATGATAGTGTAAACTATAAAAAGTCATAGATTACTTATCGGTTTTGACATGATTTTTTTCTATAAAAAAATTTAACAAAATTGCGGAAACTAGTATTAATTTAATGACGTTATTCTCACTCGTCACTTAAGGAAGTTTAAGCATTGATATATATATATATATATATATATATATATATATATATATATATATATATATATAAAGTTGTCCAAATTCAAATTAAGAAAAAGAGAGAATTATTAAAAAAAATCATGATATAAGAACATGATATATCTAATGTAAAATAATAATGACTTATAAAAAAGAGAATTGTTAAAAAAATAATTTTATTCATCGTATAAAAATGGATTTATATTTTATGAATTTGTCAAAAAAATAAAAATATAGTCACAAATTTACAATACGCAACAATTTATCATTAAAGCTTTAAATTGAGAATATTTGCATATTCTTTCAACCTAACATAATGACGTGTATCACATATGACGATGATGAAAAAAACATGGATCATGTGTATCCACGCATTTGCATATTTCATGTTTTGAGGTTTGTATTTTTTAATCAAAAGATAAAATAAATTTAAATTTAAATTAATTATTAAGTATGAAATAAATTATATTAGAAAAAACATTTATCTTATATGTATTCATAATTATCAACAAATATTTATTATTATTTTTGACCGAATAAATTCATATCAATATCTTCATAAAAAAATTATAGGCCGATCATCACTGGCGTATGGAGTAGATAATTATCACTTTATTCAAAGGTGAATTAGGTATATATAGCTTCCGCTTTCATTTTCACATTTTGATTGAAAGAAAGTTCAGCTACCACTTCTGATGAATCAAGAAATTGACTGATTTATCTCTTTTGGCACTTAATTGAAAGACATCGTGAAAAAAGAAAAGGGTACATTTATTTTTTTAAGAAAATTATCATCAATTACGTATGTGCACAACTCTATGATAACTAAACTTTATAATTAGCATAATAATTTTAACCAAAAAATCCTAGTAAGTTTCTTTTTTCTGCGTATTGAATTTTTTATAAGTATGGGATTTGATTTATGGAAGAGAGGCATGGTATTTATAATTTACTTTTAATGTAAATTGAGGATGTGCGTTGATACAAAATTGTATTCAACAAGCATTTCATAACATCATTGTTGGAAGAAAGAAAAATGGTTGGATTCAAAGATAAACCGACAAGTTGAACCTGAACGCAGGAGTGTTGAATTTTTTCAGCTGTTTGGTCGAAAGAAGAGCATTTCCTTTGAAATAAAAACGAGATGAGCTGTTTTGAATTCTTAATTAAAAAATGAACGCTACTATATATAACTATTATATAATGTTAGAAATTTAATGATCATATACATATAATATAAAATAATTTGATATCATCAACTAAATAAAAAATATTGTTTATATAACTTTTGAAATAATTAGTATAAAATTAACCATTTTATCATACATAACTATTTGGAATTAAATAAGAGTGTAAAGTAATACTATTATTTTACAACTTCCATAGGCTGCATTCTCCAATATATAACACATGATATTTTGCATTTTGCCTTTAAAATTGGTGACTAAGGATTAAGAAAGACATAGGGCGACAGTTTTTAGTGCCACAAAAAGCTGAAAGGTAGGCCATCGTGGGTATGATAAAGGACTGCTAACTGCTCCCAAATGAAAACCAATCAACGTTTGCCAAAGAAGGCAGCTGTTTGTTTTGAATGCTGAAATGAGAAATCTTAATATAAAAATTAACAGATTAGAGATTAGTCGTTCCCTATATGTAAACACCCAACATGACTACTTTTTTTCTTCTATATTTTAATTATTAACAACCCAAAAAAATGTAAAAAGAAAAATAAAGGTTTGACTAAATCACGCCAATCAATTGTTTAATATATAATAAGCATGTGTATCTCTTGAATCATGGACCTAATTTAACTCTTCAAATTAAGCTTAAAAGATAAGGATTATTCCCAAATTTATATATTTCCTTTTGGTTTAATATGGTGTCAATAGCAATAGTTATTTTTTCAGTTTGACGATTTCCGATTATAAGTTATTTTTTACCACGACTTATAGGAGGCAGGCTATCTACCGCTTTTAACCCTGTTTGCTAGGTTTGTGTTCAATGATCGCTTAGGGTCCCTCTTCCATCAATAGGTACTCCCAACGCGTTAACCATATGCCATAGCAGAACTTTTCCGCATGAACATCCAATATAGATTCAGTTGGTTAGTTTGATAATATATCTCCTTCTATCTTCGCCAAAGACAACAATTCCAGTATTCTCATCCTTAGACCCAATGTTGAACATGATTTTTTTTAATACACTCATTTGCATCTAACACTTATCAACTTGATGAGTAAATAATATAATAGATGATTGGTTATATGGTTATCAAATTTTTGAATTAATTCATTATTTTTTATAAGTTTATGAATTCATTTATTATCTATAAGTTAACTAGTGTGAAAATTTTCTTTTAGAATTAAACTTTATAAATTTTAAGTAAATTCGATGAATTTTTGAATTTATTATCGAGTTAGAGTTAGAAAATTTAAATCAAAATGTAAGTCATTTTAGATTTTACGTAAACGATCGAATTTAATAACTTTGATTGATTTAATAATTTAAAATAAACACAAATATTATAAAATTAATTTATAAAGTGAGAGTCCTCCTCATTTATATTTTATATCTTGATATGATATTTAGATGATGTGAGATTTTTTCTTTTTTTTTTAAATAATATCTAAAACAAATTAGTCTTAATCATAAATTTTTATGAAAAATGCGTGTTTTTAATTAAAAGATCAAGAAGAGAGGATTGATTTTTTAACATTGAATTGAAACATCAGGAGGCTAGTTTAGTAGATTCTGTTCTCATCACGCAGCCAGATAGAACAAAGTGATGGGGACCAGTAATGCAACTTACCCAAGAAGACAACACAACCTCTGTCTGGAATCAAGAATTAAATCGAGGCGTTAAATAATTACTCACCCTGCGATGCTAAATACAATGTATTATGTAGTACTAAACATGATGAATTTTTTTAAAATTATGTTCTCGCAGTGTATTAAAAATACATGATCAGACCTGCATGTTTGGTTTTGTTCAATTTTCAAACAGAACGACTTTCACCCGTTACGTTTTTCTTTCTAAATTTTTTATCACACTTATTTTTTTTAAAATAAAATAAATAAATCTAAACATTTGAGTAATTTTTATGGATACTTTTGCAATTAGCATGCAGCTGAATCGTTAATGAAAGGGGCAAATTAAAGGAGCTGGTTTGGCTGATGCATGCGATCAAGAGGTAACAGAGGAAAAACTCTTCGGTGCAGTCGAAGGAACTAGGAAAACAAAAAATTTCATGGTATAACTTAACTCACTTTAAATTTAGAGGGTAATCTACGCATTATATTCACTTTGTCCGATAACGATTGAATGAAAAAGTATTACTTGACATCGTCGAGTGTAAATCCCTGTTAAAGAAGTGAGAGGTAGAATAGAAAGAAAAAAAAAATAGGAGATTTTTATTATATAATCATACTATTAGTGTGAAGTATGATTAATTTTAGTAAAAAATTTAACTAATAATGAGATCATATGTATATATTTTTTTTACAAAATTTGAACATAAGATGTTACTCAAGAAAATTTAATTTAATTTAATAATATATTAATAAAATTAAGAGATTATTTGACGAAGGATATATATTCTTGGTGGACGAAGTGTTGTGAGGTCATGAATTGCGTAAGCACTGCCGTATTTGTGAAAAGTGATTTTGGGAATAGAAGGAAATTTTTATCTTTCAAGTCCCTCGATAATAGAAGGAATTTTGGGAAATGTTTTCATTCATTAGGACTTAGGTGAAGGTTAGTAGGCCACGAACAAAAATAGCTTTTAGTAGGCTACCAACAAAAATAGTTGGATCTAGAGATTTCGAATAATGATATGATATTATTCACATGTGAATTCTGTGTATTTCAAATAAAAGTGAAAGTAGATTCGACTGTTAGTTGGGGTCTATGTCTCGATTTGGTTAAGGTTTGATTTGTTCAATTCATTTATTTAATAAATAGATTAAGTTTGAGATTTTTTTTAAAAAAATTATTTAATCAAATATGTCACGTTATAAACTTTAAGAAAAATTTATTAAGTCTAATCAATTAACCCATCTAACAATAATATATTATAATAAAAATATTATTATTCCTATGACTATTTTATTTAAATTATTTTAATTAATATAGTATAAATGGATAATAGAAATATATATATATATATATATATATATATATATATATATATATATATATTTGTGTGATTTAAAAAATTTTGGTAGCATGTCATATGTAATGTTTGTAGGCAAATTTTATCAATATATTGTGATTTAAAACTTTATTATTTTCAATGAAAATATTTGATTTTGTTTAAAAATAATAATATTTTTATATTTTTTAATATGAAACAGAAAATGAATTGACAAACCTGACGGACAGGCCTAGACTTAAACTGTAAAAATATAAAATGAGTCAGGCTAGACTAGGTTTAGGTAGGATTCGGCCCAACTCAACCCAACATATTTCCACCCCTAATTCTAAACAATGAGTTCGTGGCATTTGAATTTTAAAAATTATAATACTTGAATGATTTAAATACATTTTTTTTTCATGTAGTATTTTTTTAATTATTTTTGTCTCGATAAATTTTTTCTTTCATTTAAGTTCTTATAAAATATGTTTATTTTGTCTTGATAAATTATCCTTAAAAGAGCTTTAGATAATACTTTGAATAATTAAAAAGTACTTTGCATAGTGAAAAAAAAACATTATATAAACCGATTTAAGAATGAAAAACAAAATAAATATATTTTATAATAACTAAAACAAAGAAGAAAAATTATAGGAACGAAAATGAAAAAAACACTAAATTGTAAATGAAAAAAGTATTTAAGCTTACTAGAATATGAGGTACAAAATTTAAACAATTTTTTTCTCTACACCTCTTGTTGTTGTTAACTTGTTGTTATTAAAGGTGAGTTTGATTTTCTGGAAGAAAAAAAAATGAAAGAGAATTTAAAAAAAAATATTTGAATTAAAGTAGAGGGAAGGAAATTTGAAATCCAGTCATAATTTTAAAATGTTCTCTTTCCCCTCTTATTTTTTCATAACCAAACACATGCTAATTTTTTTTATTAACACAATATTATCACTATAAAATCTTATTAATAAGATTTTGGAATTTTGGTCAATAAAAAATGAAATATTCCTAAGAATATCACAGATATACGTTAATAATATGATGAAATATGATATATATATAGTCTATGAATTTTTTTAGAGGAGAAAATAGTCTATGGTTAAAACTATTATGAATGATTAAAAATAGTGAAATGATGCATTGTTATTGGCACTCCCTGTTACGGGGGTTGTCAAATTTTTTTCCTTGTTTTCTTTGTATTATGAGGACTGTTGAAGGATGTACCAAAAAAATGAGGATTGTTGAAGGTTAGGAGTATTTTTTGTAAAAAAAAAAAAAACATGTTTGGAGGGGTATAAATAGTTATTAGAAATATGTCAATAGCAACGCCCAATATTTAGGGACTATGGAGTAACTTTAAAAGATAAATTATATTTTTACTATTTTCTTTTCCATAATATTTTTTGTGTGTAAAATAAAGTTTTTAAATAACTATTATTTTAAATTTTTAAAGTAATATTAATTATTGGTTTTCACTTATATTTTTTATAATATTAATAATGAACAACAAAAATTATAAATTGATTCTCGTGGGTGGTCTCCTCCCAAAATCGAATTGATTCTTGTTAAATTGAATTGTGATTATCTATTAGACCATAAAAGGCAGTTTCGTGTGGCGGGGTTATTCGGGATAGTAAAAGTAACCTTGTTAAAACCTTCTCTAGGAGACTAAGGTTATGTTTTACTCTTGAAGTGGAATTTTGGACAATGTTTTTTGTTTTGAGAATGGCAGAGGAAGCTGACTGCAAGAAGATTATTTTATAGTCTAACTGCTTGAAGGCTGTTAAAATAATGAATAATAGCTTTGTGCTGACACTCCTTTTATCGAGTTGGTAGATATGATCTGTGGAAATTTATTGGCTTTTCAACTTAGTAGTGTGGTTCATGTTTTTAGGGAGTCAAACATGTTAGCAAATTCCTTTGCAAACACATGGTTTGACTAGTATAGAAGTATGTTCCTTTCTCTCAAATCCTGATTTCGTTAAAAACTTCTTCATAGATGATGCATATGTAATTGTTTAGTCTTTGAAATAGTTAATTTGGTTCTAGGGTGCTTTGCCCAATGTAACACCTCCATGTGTTACTAGAGCTATTACTTTATCTTAATTCCAATTAAACTCTTAATTAATTTAATTTATAAATTGTGAGTTAATTTTTTTCACATCACGATGATTAATGACAATGTAAAGATATAGATAACTAAACATATATAAACCTATTTTACATAACATACATCCATATCCTAAGAGTACTAGGCGAGATGACATTTATTTCATGCCTCTTTAGATATATATACATGCCAAGAAATAAAGAATATCTAAAAAAGTAAGTGAAGTGTGTGCAATACAATCATCAATGTACCCTCTATCGTATATAATACAACAAAAGGGGAAGGGAATATAAAGACTCGCTCCCTTACACTTGCCTACTAACAAAAAAGTACATAGAGTCATTGCCCACTAAGGACAACGAGGAGGAATAGATGATCCTCCATTGTCAACAAGGCCACCAAAACCGTCATGTCCACGATCACAACCACGACCAATCATGAGCATCACTAGTCCTGCGATGAATCGCATAGGGGATATGTCCAAGAGTATGCATTATCTCCTCGAAAGTCACAGTGGCATCAAGGGAATGGGTCATCATAATAGTACCATCGGAAACATAATGTATCAAAAGTAATCCATCATAATGAAAGTCACATCAAAAAGCAACATCCATACTTGCTTAGGGCCCTAGATAATAGGGCATAGCTCCACAGAGAAAAGGTTACAAGGTTAAGTTTCTGCTATTTGCTCCCATGAACGCCACGATCATTGCAGTCACACACATACAAACAATGCAACTATAAGCTAACTAGACAAATGAAACAATATATAACGAAAATTCATGCAATATATCAATTTAAGAAATTCTCATATAAAAGAAATAAGAAAACATATTTTTACAAGTCAAACAACAATACATGCCTAGTTTGACAATTCAATAATTATTTAACAACTTCCAATTTTTCCCTCTCACAAGGACTTAAATCATTATTGTATATGGTGGTTAAAGATTTTAACTCTTCTCTCTCACATGGACTTATAAATCATTACATCTTTCATTATAGCTTTTTATAAGAACATAAAACAAAGGTTACCCTCTCATAAGGTCAATAGGCAATATTGTACAGTTTCATCCAAAGAACGACATGTTCTCTCACAAAATAAGGTCTGTTCAAGAGAACTTTATAGAACATCCAGAAAAATGATTGACCTGGAGGGCGACTTGTCCTTTCATTGGAGAAGGTTTGCTCCCAGGGACTCTACGAAATCCCAAAATTAATTTTTAAAAGGTGACAAGTCCTTTCATAAGAGAAAGTCTTTTTAGTAGGACTCTACAGAAATCTCATATTCATTTGATATCTTAAACTGTTAAAGTTTCAACTTTTACTTCTTATTTATATGATAATCACATCATCGTATACTCATCAAATTCACAATCCATCAACAACAACATAATTTTCATACAATTTACACAATTACTAAGTCAATGACGTATTTTATTCACAAGGACTTATATTTATGTTAAGTTTATTATGATATTTATTATATTCAGCAAGAGCACATTTCAATTTACTCACATACATATATAAATCAAGTTTGGAAATCATTTACATCAAAATAGTCAATTTTGTTGATAGAGCTATGCAAATTCATTTTAAAATTTACTTTGCAATAACAACAGCTGAAAGATATTAACATTTTAGTACCTTAAATAATTTTCGTTTAGCTCATGCTATATCTTCGATGGAAATATAATTAAGCCCATTTTCAGAATAAAAAAAATTTACTTATCATATAAAAATTTACAAAAATTATAAAAATCAAAGAATTCAGATTTCACAATATTGACAAACAAAACAACCAATAAGATTAGTGTATAAATCTAATCCTTTCCAAATATTTATGCAACTAATTTTATATCACAGTAAAGATAAATGAGTCTAGGTTTTAAATCTTTGGAATCACTCAAAAACATAAGATACACTATTTATAACAATTTTTTTTATAAACAATTTGAGGAGTTGACGCAAACTATAATTAGTGCACATCAAACATCGTAAAAAAATTAGATAGAATTGAAAACTTAACAAAAATTAGCTTAGGATGTGTAGTTTGATTGGAAAATGTTATAGATTGAAAAATATAGTTATAAAATATAGTATCATGTTCAAATGTTATAGATTGAAAAATATAGTTATAAAAAAGACTAAAGTTTTTTTTAAAAAAAAAGAAACTAAGTGTTACTTTTGATTTTTTATATTTTAGTATTTTTTGTTTTAATATATTAAATTTTAAAAGTCTTATTTTAATTTTTTATATTTTTCAAAATTTTATTTTGATCTTTTGTTCTATTTTCTATTAATAACGTTAGTGTTTTGTTAATTTTTAATTTTGAAATAATTAATTTAAAATAATATCAACTAAACATCATTATTATCTTTATTTTATTTTTAAAAATATTGCACACTATCTTTATTTTTATTTAAAGAACTAAATGAGGAGGCATTTAACAATAGCTGATGAATGGTTTAATTATGTTTTTGTCACTCAAATTAAGATGTTTATTTTTTAGTTTTATAAATAAAAAAAAATATTTTTAGTCTCTCAAATTTAAAAATAATATTTTAATTTTTTTTATCAAAATTTAAGAGTCTAAAAATAAAAAAAATATTTAAAAAACTAAACATAAACCTCTAATTTTAAAAAAATTAAAAACATAATTAACTCTCTCTATATATATATATGTATGTATGTATATTTCTACCTTTAAATTTGATGTCAGATACGTACTCGGGAATTGGGATTCGTATAAAATTTGCATATAAAACTTCTGTTTTTGTTTTTATGGATAAAATAAAGCTTATGTTTTTTTAAAGCATTACCATGTGAGTGAATATATTATATATTACCTCATAAGTGGGTCTAGTGCTGAAGTCATGCATACTACGTAAGGATGAAGCACAATCGATTACCCCATGGCTACAATATAAATTCAGGTGCCAACCTCATCAATTTTCATACCCTAATCCGTAGCAGGAATCTACAGCACCATCCTCCATAGCCACCACATCATAGCCAGCAATGGCCACCACAAAGCCATTGTTAACCGACTTAGCCTCCACCGTTGATCGTGTTCCCTCTAACTTCATCAGGCCCATTGGTGACCGTCCAAACCTTCAGCAACTTCACTCCTCCATTGCTTCTATTCCCATCATCGACCTTCAAGGCCTTGGTGGCTCCAATCATTCCCAAATCATCCAAAACATTGCACATGCTTGCCAAAATTATGGCTTCTTTCAAGTACATATCAAACTATACACACATACATTATTGTTATTATTGTTATTACTTTTTCAAGATTAATTAATTGTTTGCTTGTGGGTGTGATTTAATTTTTCAAGATTGTGAACCATGGGATTCCGGAGGAGGTGGTGAGCAAGATGGTGAATGTGTCAAAAGAGTTCTTTGGTTTGCCGGAGAGTGAGAGGCTGAAGAATTACTCTGATGACCCAACCAAGACCACAAGACTCTCCACCAGTTTCAATGTCAAGACTGAGAAAGTTTCCAACTGGAGAGACTTCTTGAGACTTCACTGCCACCCCCTTGAGGATTACATTCAAGAATGGCCTGGCAACCCTCCATCTTTCAGGTTAATTAAGTACTATTATATGTGTTTTATTCTTGAGTTAAGAAGTGTTATCAATTAATTAATATTGGAAAATGCATTTGATCCAAGTTTATGATTTTAAGGATAACTATTGCAAAAAATAAATTTATCATTTAGTTTATGTTATTAATTTCAGGGAAGATGTGGCGGAGTATAGTAGAAAGATGAGGGGTTTATCACTGAAGTTGCTTGAGGCTATCTCAGAGAGTTTGGGGTTGGAAAAGGATTATATAGACAAAGCATTGGGGAAACATGGGCAGCACATGGCCATAAACTACTACCCTCCATGTCCTGAGCCAGAGTTAACATATGGTTTGCCAGCTCATGCTGACCCAAATGCAATTACTATTCTGCTCCAAAATCAAGTCCCTGGCTTGCAAGTCCTCCATGATGGCAAGTGGCTAACCGTCAATCCTGTTCCTAACACCTTCATTGTCAATATTGCTGACCAAATTCAGGTATTTAATTTCTTCACTCAACTTTTAAATATTAAATTTTAATTAATTATGTCATCAAAGAGGAAATAAAAAATACAAAAAAGGGTAGCCTTATTTCTTATTAACTATTTCATCTTCTTTCACTAGAAGGATTTACTAGAATTATTCAACACAGAATAGTAGTATAATTTTTTTTTGTTAATGTATGAATCGTTATAACGGAACTCACTGACATCTGTTTAGGCTTGAAATAAGAAGTATATATCTCTTTGCAGAGTCAAGAAAGACAACCAATCTCATTAAGAATTTACGGTCAAATTAATCTGTTCCTCAAATAGGGTGTATGATTATTAATTTCAATTCTTAAAATTATTGAAATTCTGAAATCATTAAGATTTTGACTGTGATTATTGATTTCAATTAAACTTTAACTATGAGCACTTAAGAAAATTAAATTAAAAGACTATAAAAATTAAAATTAATTTTTTTTTTTTAGTAATATAGAAGAAAAGGTGTCAAAATCTTGAGTTACAACCTTTATTGACTAAGGCATCAGTACAATTATGATTTATTGGTCTCTTTAAAAACATGGGCAACTCTGACGGACCTGCCAGTCTATATTCAATTATTAATCACATGCTGATTAGCTTGAATAATTCTAGATCCTTTCTGCCATAAAATAAATAAAGTAGTAATTATATATATATATATATATATATATATATATATATATATATATATATATATATATATATATATTAAAAAATAAGAAGCATTTAATATTTTCTTTTTTAACAACTAATTTTTTTTAACGAGATGTATTATATACTCTTTGACTGATATTTTATGTATATTTCTTAGCTAGACCTGTATCTTATCTCTCCAATCGCATTAGATCTTGTTAATTATTGATGAACTCGAGTATCATACCTTCATTGTTACTATCACAGTTTATTATTATTAGTAAACACAAATTGAGTCACATGTACCATACATGACGCGTGCTTATGATAACATATCAATTATATGAATCAGTAATTTATATTTTATGTGTAGAGTTTATAATTGTATGTTGGTTCCATACAAATACTAAATTAAAGTTAAGAATGAGGCAAGAGTGATAACATTTTTATTTGTTTTTATAAATACTTATACTCATTGTTGTGGGTTTTGGAAAATTAGGTGATAAGCAACGATAGGTACAAGAGTGTGCTGCATCGAGCATTGGTGAATTGTGAGAAGGAGAGAATGTCCATTCCAACATTCTATTGCCCTTCACCTGATGCATTGATAAAACCAGCACCACAACTCGTAGACAAGGAACATCCTGCGCAGTACACAAACTTCACATACAGAGAATACTACGACAAGTTCTGGATCAGAGGACTTTCAAAAGAAACATGCGTGGACATGTTCAAGGCTCAAGATTAAATTAGCTCAACCATATTGCTGACAAAAATATGCGCGCACACTAGTTGAAGAACTTTAGTTTATCTCATTTTGAATATTAGACACCAGTTAATGAGCTTTTAATTTAGGTGAAAGGTCTTCAGAGTTTTTGAAATTTGTACGTAGAGATCTTTTTATACACAAATAAAATAAATTATCATATGATTTGCGAGTATTGATTATTAATACACATGATAATTTTTAGTTTATTCATGTTTTTTTTAAAAGATCATTTCTTTTGTTTCATATCTTTTTTTTTTTAATTATTATATATTTTTTCAAAAACATTTTAATGATCACTAAACTACCCATAATTAATCAAGAGAAATTGAAGGATAAAAAAAAAGGAGTTCCTTGTGGGATTCTTTGCTAATTTAAGCATGATAGGGGGGTTTATAAATATGATATTCTTTTATTTCTAATGATATCATCATGATCACATCATCATTTTGATGATGTAGCACTTATTATAATGATCATACATTTAAGAATATATGTTGGTTGAATTCAATCAAATAAATTTAAAATTAAACAAAGATGGTTGTCAAATATACCTTCCATCTTTACTTTACATCCCATTTTTTTATTTTTTATTTTTTAAGTGTATCCTTTTTTTTTCTTTTAATGAAGATCACTACACCCCCTTCTACTATGCAACTCGAGACAAAACTTAAACCCCCCTATCTCTTATATTCACCTAAATCAAAATGAAGCACCCAAATCAAACTCAAACTAGCCTTACGACAAATTGATTGGCACAAATTTCCTCTCAATTTGTCATTTGGATTGCACAGCACCCAAGTCCTAGAACGCGTTTCTTCACTTTGATTTAAACTCACTGGTATCAAACTCTAGCTGCAGCGATCGATGTTATTTGAATTGATTGATGGTTGCTTCAAAAATTAATTTGATGAATTATATAGAATGGAGGAATTCCTTATCCTGCTTTGGTCTTTAAGTAGGCCTAGAAATTGGGGATTTGTGTTTCCATGATTGGATTCACTGCACGAACTTTTCTGAATTACTATGAGAGAGTTTGGGCAAGGGATTTCCCTAATAAGATTCCTTGATAAGGTTTTGAAGTTTTAGTGTTACTCATTTACTTGAATGTGTTCCCTTGCATGTTTTCATTCGGTGATGATGGCAATGAGATAATATGGAACGAAAGAAAGAATGAAGGGGACAGAGAAAGCGGTATACTAACTTCTGGAAAAATAAAAAAAGGATACAGTTGGAAAAATAATAAGTGTAAGGAGGTGTACAAGTAAAGATGGGTGGTGTGTTTAGCAAAAAGCCATAAACAAGTTGTTGCTAGCTACTAGTGGCATGTGTGTTAATTATATTGTGTGGTATTTTGACTTGGATAAAATCCAGAAATAAAGTATTCTTTTATCAATTACTGACAAGATGATTAAATAAAAAGATTGCCCAAGATCATACTTGGAAATCATCTAGCAGCAACAAGCTTGTTTATCTCGAGCTGTTTTGATCCTCTCATTGCAGAAACTATGGCATTTAGATGGGCTATCAAGACCTCGTCTCAGATGTGTTTCTTGAATATAATGTATGTTTGAGATAGATAACCAGATTCTGTTTTCGTGCTCTTATCATTCCAGAGCTATTGAGGGATTGCTAAAGACTTACTCATACAAAACGGGGTTGTAATACACCTAGGGATTATAAATGTTATTTGTAGTATTATAAATGTTGCAGGCCCAAAGGATTTAGGCACACAAGGGAGATTAAACAAGAGATTTCTCACTAAATAAATTGTCGAGCATAAAGTGCTTCATCACTTCGTCAACCTATTAGGTTTATTAAAAACTTATATTATAACATTAATTTTTAATTTCCTAATTTTTTTGAATTAACGGAATAATATTTTTTATGAATTAACGTCTTAACAATAGAAAGAATTGATTTTTCAAACAAAATTTTCATTCAATTAAAAGCTAATTAATACTATTACAATTCACCATTAAAAACATTACATTTATAGGCGCGAGTTTAGCTTTTAACGAAAATTTTATACTAGTTAAAAACTTTACACTTATAAACGTGAGTACACCCATACAAACTTTATACTTTATTATATTAATTAATTAACATTATCGTTTATACAATTAATTCAATCTATACAATTCATGTTTAGTGGGCCTAATTTTCGGCCTAACTAAATAGTTTATCTAGTAATGGGCTCAAGGCCATAGCCTCACTCCCCTTGTCATAAACATGCCCCCCATCATTGGTTAAGGAATTATAATTTTTTTAAAATGTATAAATCATAGAAGAGCATAAAAAAACTTATGGGTATTGTAATTTTGAGTCTTCCAATAAAAAATTTCTACTCTTAATTTCTTGATCAGTGTCCTTAAGACACTTATTAGTATTTGTTTTTTTTAACCACTGATTTTTGGTTGTTCGATAGAAATTTTGAAGGTATTTTCACAAACTTTGGATTTGGGCTTATCATGAGACTAATTCTCAGTTCGACATGTAGTCATATTTAAATCTCCCGGTACCTCTCCAAAATTATATTTTATGAAAATTGTAGATCATTTCCCATAAACTCAACGTTACCAATCAAATAACACTCATTGAGTTGTCACAATAGAGTTTTATGTACTCTCTACTGTAAATTAAAAAAATTCAACTACGTGTTATGTGCAAAATTGACATATACAATAAGTTATGTTTGTATAAAAGTTGACTTCCGTTGAACGAAGAAACAACATTTTTTCTTTTTTTTTTTGCTCTTACGTTTACAGCTTTGGAAAGTACAAAATTGCTTTGGAAAGCGCATAAGAAATTTCCAACTGATTTTACAAAAATACAATAAATAGTAGCATTGTTTAATAATCTCGAAACATATAATAATTTTTCCTAACACGAGCTGCCATGTTTTCGTCTATTGTCTAGCTAGGTAGTCCATTGTAGGAGAGGATACAATACAAGTGCATCTATTGTCAGTCACATTTAGGTTATTATTAATATAGTAAAGTTTATTTTAAAATGTGACGATTAATATAAAAATGCTTAATTTATAGGAAAAAAAACCATCGAACAATTTCTTACTGTTCTTACATCAAAAACTTTTCTCCATAAATTTATTTACAATTTAATGAAGAGTCATGCATATGTGTTAACTATGTCACATAAGATCCTAGCTGTAAAGGCTTGCTAAAACGAAAGCTTCTGTGTCCATAATTCAAAGGTACCAACTGAAAGATGCAATTCTGGAAGGAGGTAGTCCATTCAACAGGATCCATGGCAAACACGTGTTTGAGGATTTCAACATGAACTCAAGCTTCAATCAGCTTTTCATGGCAACAATGACCAACCATGCGACTTTAATTATGAACAAGATTGTTGAATCCTACAAGGGGTTTGAGAACATCAATAAGCTGGTGGACGTTGGAGGTGGTCTTGGGGTCACTCTTAACATAATCACTTCTAAATACCCTCATATTAAGGGTATCAATTTTGACTTGCCTCACGCCATAGAACACGCCTCTCCCTCTCCTCGTACGATCTCTAATTCATAGATCTAGTTCAAGATTATGTTTGATGAATGCTGCAAAAGAAAGAAAAAAAACCCCAAAAAAGAGGTCAATGGCACATATATAATCCAATAAAATTTTTCTATTTCTAAATTCCTTAACCATTAGCCATCAAAACCTATATTTTAGCCATCAACTTTTTTTTTTCTTTTAAACAAATATTTTTGAATAAAAAGTTTGAAAAGATAAACTAAAATAAAACACCGCTTGAATTTTGAAACAGTTTTTATTATTATTATTATTATTATTGATGTTTACTTGATTTTGACTGATTTCAACCCTTTAGACTAGTTCTTTGGTAAGCTAGAGGATTTGTCTGGACAAGTTACCTTCTTTGTTTATGAATTAACATCCGATCTTTTTGGTTTGGTTTTAAATTTTAACAACTATATATGGTATTGCCCTTTCTCGACATTTCACATAATTCATGGTTATAATTTGAAGTGAATCAAGTGATCAAGTCAGGAATGCTTATTGAGCTAGCAATGCATATATATATCGAACAACTCATGATGGAAATTCTCGAGGTTTGATCTGTTTCACATTGTCATGACCCTGATAAGATCAAGTCACTTGATGATGAAATTTATAAAAACTATATAGGAATAGCCGTTGTTGAAATAAACAATTTTAAAAATTACTCAAATATTAAATGTGAAGGGCCAAATTGCTTTGCACAATTGAATTATCTGTTTCTACCTCTGTCATCAATATTAAATTTGAATGATAAACATGATGATGCCGAATTACACTGTTTAGACATAATCCTGTATTTTCTTTTCCCCAAAGGACGTTCAAGAAGCATGCCACTTTTCTACTTTTCTTTTTTTGTTGGCTAGTGAAGATTTGGAGTTCCACCTTCCTCATAAAACGATATATGGTTTGTAACATGCCACATTTCGGATATACCGATAAAGCACCAGTAATTCGTGTTAAATATGAATTATATATATAAAAAATTGATAACGCATTCTTTTTTAACATTCTCTTTATGATCAATTGAAATTTATTAAAAATTACTAAGTTTGGAAGGTCTTATTTATTATTTAATAATTCAATCTCTTGATTTATACAGTGACTGTGTGACTATATAGAATTTATCAAAATTTATAATTTTTAATAAATTTTACAAAAAGATTTTAGATAAAAAGTATGTTAGCATTCCTCTTTATAATATACACATATAAACACTTTTGCCAAATTTGTGCAGCTCTAACGCAAACATACGCATCACTTCTAGTCACATTTTATATTGTTATTATAATCAAAGTTCTTTAAAAAAAACGTGACAACTAATAATGCTTAACTCTAGGATATTGGATCGAAGTTATTAATTGAACTATTTCTTAATTTGTTTACATAAAAAGCAAAAACTTTTCTCCATGAATTTATTTGGAACTCAATGAAGAGTTGTGTTATATACTTATATCGTATAAGATCCTGTTGAGAACTGCTAAACCGAAGGTTTGTGTGTCCATATTTCCAAGGTACCAACTGAAAGATGCAATTTCTAGAAGCAGATATTCCTTTCAACATGGTCCATGGCAAACACGTGTTTGAATATTCTGACATGACCTCAAGCTTCAATCAGCTTTTCAAGGCAGCAATGACAAAACGTGCAACATTAATAATGAAGAAGATTGTTGAATGCTACAAGGGGTTTAAGCACATCAATAGGCTGGTTGACGTTGGAGGTGGCCTTGGCGTCACACTTAACATAATCACTTCAAAATTAGAGGTATCAATTTTGACTTGCCACGTGTCATAGAACATGCCTCTCCCTATCCTGGTATGATCTCTAGTTTATAGTCTAGTTCTAGATGTTGATTGATGGTTCAAAAGAAAACAAAAAGACCCAAAAACAGAGCTCAATGTCCCCACAATCCAATAACCATTTTCTGTTTATAAATTCCTTAACCATTAGTCATCAAAATCTACTATATATATTAGTTAAGTAAGACAAAGCTTAGATACAATTCCTTAGATATTTTCAATACAGCTCTCTAATTTGAATTGAAGCTTACTTCCATAATTCTAAAAGTCTGCATTAAATCTCAATAAACTCAAATTCTAATTGAACAATAATATAAAAAATATTGAAGAAACTCCATAACATGTATTGTAACAAATTCAATTTTCAAATCATGTAATGGTAATTGATTGCTGGTGTTGAGCATGTAGGAGGAGATATGTTTGAAAGTGTGACACAAGGAGATGCCATTTTGATGATGGTGGGTATTAAGTATATTGCAAGTCTAAACTGTCCTTCTCTTTAATATGTCATGTTCATGCATGCATGAGTTTCATTAATTTATTTCCATCAATAAAATTTGCTGAATTAATCAAATACGCCTATGGTAATTTGTACAATGTGTACTTCATGATTGGAGTGATGAATGGTGCTTGAAGGTGTTAAAGAATTGTTATGCTTCTATTCCTAGTGATGGAAAGGTGATTGTTGTGGATGGAGTTCTTCCATATGAACCGAAGACAACAGATGCAATTTGATGTGCTGATGATGACTACAAATCCAGGAGGGAAGGAGCGAAGTGAAGAGGAATTCATGGATTCAGTGGCATTAGATTCACATGCTTTGTCTCTGACTTATGGATTATGGAGTTCTTCAAGTAAATGTTATATCATTGTATGTCACACGTGCTGGCTGCAGATGAAATAAAATAAAATTAGAAATTGCAATGTCTAGTCTTCACATAATGAGTAGACAAGGTTGTTGGAATTAATAAAATGAGCAGACGGATTTTCGGTTCTTTTATGCCATTAATTTACTAGAAATGATTACAAGACTGAAATTATTCTTTTAATTAAAAATAATATTAAAAGCTGTATCAAAAAAATTATCCTTTCAACCAGCATGTTTACAGTCAACCTACTTGCAATTAATTTTCTCTTATCACAAGAAGTCCATATCATCAAAAATATATTACTTACATACAAGGTTTATGTTTAATATTTTTGTTGTGAAACTTATATATAAGTTGTTTCCAATAGTTCCTACATCACTTATTTCATTTAATGATTATCATACACCACTTGCTTCATTAATATTATATCACAAAAAATATACAGAGGTTATTATAATTAGTCAACAATGTATGAAAGTTAAATATTATTAACGAAATAAGTGATGCCACGAGTTATTAGCACTTTATAGTGTTTTTTTTAAAAGCAGACACTTTATAGTTATACTTATATATGTTTAATTATCATTAAAAATTAATCATGAAGACACATTTTTCCGGTCAAAATTTAATTTAATTTAATATTTTGATATTCATTAATGGCTGAATTCTGCCAAAACTTAATTCTGGGCATAGTTTAATCGTCATGAGCTTAAATTTAAAGAAATATTAGATTGATCTAGTGATAAAAAAAAATCATTCAATTAACAAAAATTAACTATTAATATTTATCCATAAAAAACACTAGCTCAAATTTGGGTGCATTCTTCCCAGGTAGTAAGTTACTTCTGTTGTTTAGCGAAATAAGTATACCCTACCGTGTGCATGGCACAGATTCTTTATGTATTTACTGTGTGACTGGTTTACTCTTTCACTCAGAATTGATCCACGTATCCAAAAGCATATATTTGTGGCTTCGGCGTCTTTAAGCATCGTTTGATATTTCCTGTTAACGTGGATCCATAACTAAAGACATGCAATTAATTTTAATCTATTAATAGTTAAATTAGATAAGTCGTTTTAATGAGAACTTATACTTACATTCTAAATTTCCAGAGTTTAATTTTAATACACTTGCCTAAAAATTTTGTTTTCATTAATTAATCAATTATAGATAATTTTATTTACTTTTATAAGTTTATTAAGAAACTTATCTAAATGATCCCTTATTAATTCTTTGGATAAACAAATCAACTGAGTCATATTTTTTTTTACCATATAAATTTAGGAAGAAATGATGGAGTTTCAGTCTAAGATAGGAAAAGTCTTCGGACTCAAAAGACATTTACAAATTACTTATATTTATCTCATTCTAAAAAGATCAAAAAGACAAGGGAAGACTCAAACCTACAACGTATTAGATACAGGACTATGTTTTGCTGCACTCAGACATACCCGAGGTTTCTCTGAAATATATTTATTCCTACACACTGTCTACGATACTTTTTTCTAATACATTTCTTCTCTCAATCTCTCTTCATTACATTACCTGTTTTATCTCACCCATCTCTCTTTTCTCTCCTAATTGTAGAAATAGTTGTAGGAATAAAATTCCTAAATCTCTTTGCATACTTTACATCAAATGAAATGGAAATATTTTATCAAGGTTGTGTGAAAGCATGCTGCATGGATAGATATAACAAATATGTTCATGAAATAATCTTTTCAAACTTCAAAGTCATTGAATTCAGCTCAATGAACTCAATTGCTTTTTCTTATCCTTGTAATCAATCACTACACAGATAATTGAGGAAATGAGTTTGTCTTAAAAGTGGATCAATATATATAAAAAGATACAATTTTTTCAGAACTTATTCCATTACTTGGGATAAAGTATGGTCAGAAGCTTATGGCAACAAAATGAAGCATGGTGACATCTTCAACAGGAAGCTGCAAGATATGACACTTTCATGTCAACAGCATCTCAGCATTTCCTAACACTTTCAGTTGCTCCCCAGTATTTCGTTGTATGTTTCTTTTACTTTCCGTACCAAAGCTTCCCTGGTATTCAATTAAACAGGTTTAAAGACAACTTCTTTCGATGGGAAAATTGTTGAAAATCATTCATCATCAACTTAATGATGCATTGTACCAAATTATAGTAAAAATATTAAAGTATAATTGTGCTCACCTGTCTGGCTTGAAAACTATGTTCTTATATACAAACCACTGCAAAGAAACAAGTAGAAGATGAATGATAGGTTTTCATGGAGATAAAATCCAGTATTACAAGACTTAGTTTTAGAACCATTCTTATGTATTTGCAATTGTTAAACCCCCAATGTTTTTTTTTGGCTATTCTGTATTTGTTGAATAGTGCCTCACCCTGGTTAAGGGAATTGAAGTGCATGATTCATTTGTTAAACCAGTTAGACAACTATCATACAAGAAGTTAAAAAAAATATTATAAAAAAGAAGATAGTAGAAACTAAGGGGTAGAAAAATGTAGCAAGAAACTAGAGTAAGTTTGGATTAGCTTATAAACTTTTCAATTGAGAGAAGTATTTGATTCCCAACTTAAAAAAAGGTACTTATGAAAACATTAGATGAGAGAACTAATGAAAAAGTAGAGGTACAAAAATTCATCTGAACTTATGCATGAAGTTTGATTCATTTATTTTTCTATTGTAAGTACTTATTGCGAAATTAAACCAAATTGGTTCTAGATTCTTAACCAATTCTTATGAGCATAGATGGTGTTAAGTGTGTAACTATGCCAGCAATTAAGCATAATTTACTTACCCCAGTGTATCCAATGCCTACAATCTCAAGAATCCCAGGAATCAAAGGAAGCCTATCAATTGCCTGTTTCAAAGTGATGTAGTAACTGCTGAGGACAATCTCAAACATATGATCATAACTAGCAGGCAATGATAATCAAATAATTCTAAAGAATAAACATTTAAATAACCTACTGAGATCAACCCAACTGAGCCCCACAATGCAACCACACCAACCAGGGCCAGTGAACTCACTGCATACTTATCATCAACTTTGTCCCACTATGCAACCAACATCAAGTAATTCTAGTCAGAAAAACATGAAGAAGAAAAAAACTTGAGATGCACATTAAAAGAATTAGAGACTCTTACAGTTTCTTGAAGAGTCTTGACAATCTCTGGCACCTCAGTCGGGGCAGCTTCAGCTGGTGCCTCTCCTGTGGCCATTGCCATAACATTTCGAGCAATACTGCGACCTGAAAAGCAGCAATCACCAGGATAAGCTCTAATATCAGCTTAAAATGTTTTCCAAAAACTAACTTATGAAGTGTTGTATCTCAGTTAAATACACTATTTTGGCCGCATCACTAGTCAATGTGGGACATAAGGCATGTGTGAGCACTTTAAAGTGTTTTGTGAGTGACTTATAAGGCATGTGTGAGCACTTTAAAGTGTTTTGTGAGTGACTTACAATAAGCAGTGGTCTTCCATGAACAGTTCTGAGAGTGCAAAAGGGGAGAGGGAAGGCTCACACATTGTGGTGAAGCAGCTGGTGACTGTCTTGGAGCCTTGCAATCATGAAGGGTGGAAGAAGAGGATATAGTGAGAGCAGAAGAGGTTGAGGCCATTGCTAGTGAACCCTTATTTCAGGCTATAATTTTAATTAACTGTCCTATGAAAGACTCTTCTTGAGTCCACCAGGGACAAAATGTGGCTCAAGTTCCTTTCCTTTTTTTTGGTGTTAGAAGTTATTGATATGTTTCTTCTGTTTCTAAATTTTTTGGCTGTATTAATTTCATTAGTGTTTGATAATTTGGAAATGAATGTGGAGATGCTCTTCCCACGGTTGGAGTTGCAGCAGAACCACTCGTTTCTTTTCTTCTGGATAGTGTGTGCTGACATGGCTGCAAGATAGGACTTTTATGGTATTTCAAAGGATAGGAGGTTCCTGGTTGGGCTTTTTGAACCCAAAATTGCTTGTAGTTTTTCTGTTTTTTGAAAGGGCCAAATCATGGGAAAATAATACACCTAATTTCAATAGTTGATTGAGACCAACTTCTTGCAACTACTTAAAAAAAAAATGGGTTCATCTTTCAACCAGAAGACTAATAACAGGACAAAATATTTGACATGTCTAACAATAAATAACATTAAATATGTTGTTGGAAGAAGCTTTAGAGTAACTAAAAAAATGTAAGTCCCCTTGTCATACAATAAAAGCAATCAACCAAATTTAAAATTGAGAAGCACTTGAAATCAGCTAGGATAGTTTACGTAGGTAAATAGTACCATGGAACCTAGCTTGAAATTGGTTCCGATGGCTGGATGCAATACATGAACAAGTTAATTTAATAAATGTATTTGTACGATTCAAATTTAACAATTTTAAATTGTGTGTTATCATTTTGCTATTTTAATGTTTGCGAATCTAGTTTCTCCAAAATATTTTCTATTTGTCAAGGATGCTACTTTACATTGTAATATGAACAGAGTTTTTTTTATTTTAAAAAAAGAAGAAAATGTCATTGAATATTTTATCTTTATCACTAAAGAAGAGAAGTATAGTTTTCTTTCACTTCAAATTTATTTATGTGTGTATGAAAAATACTTCTCTTTTATTAGAGATTTATATGTTAGGCTAAAATAAAATTTTAATCCTTTTATATTTTTAATTATATTTAATTTGTGAGCTTATAATCTCAGAGATATTATTTGTCCTTTATTCCTAGACCAACTCTAGTGAATTCACGTCAAGAACCTTCCAGCAATACATCAAAATCACTATGCATCAGATTTGATGCTAGAATCCATTAAGTAAGCGTGGTAAATTTACTAGATTCACTTCTAGAGATATTTCTCACACTTCATCGTGCATAATGCATTAACACAAATGTTATTCTCTTTTAATTATCCTTACCTTAAGGTATTGGTTGACTAGACCCAAACATTAACTGTAATAAGATCAACATAATATATCAATCCAATTTTTAAATTCAAATTAACGAAACGGAATTAAGATCATATGTACTCACCAAACATTACTTTGATTTCTCGTGTATGTAATGAAATCAAATTGCGATATGAAAATGTTAAGGACATCCACCAAATGGACTGAGGCAGAAATTAATTTGGATAATCGTAAATAGTTGACGGCCCGGAATGGTCTTAGGTGACACCTTAGCATAGATCCATCATAACAAAATCTTGATGCCTTCGAATTCGATGGCCTTCTTCACATATCTTTTAATACAAAGTTTGAAATTGAAATTTAATGAAACTTACAAAATCATCTCTCTCATCTATTTGATAAATTTCATACATGACGTTGTATGTTTTAATAAAATTTAGTTAATAATAATGAAATGTATATTAAAGTAAATGATCATATTTAATAAGTAATTTTAGTTATCTTAACTCTTTTTATTATTTGAAAAATTTATTTGATTGATAGATAAATAAATTTTTTAAGTAACTATTTTTTAGTAATATCTAATATTTTTAAAATGTTAACTTCTCATTTTTAATTTTTTATATTATATTTTTTATTCTTAAAATATTTATTTATTTTTCTTATTATTCTTTTTAAACATGTCATTTATGCCATTGTATATATTCTAACCGTGAGTTTTATCGAATATTTAAAATTTAATAAAATGACTTAAAAGCCTTCAACTACTTTTTCAGTTATGTAATGTGTTGTTATATAATGTTTCTTACTTTAAATTTCCAAAACAGTTTTTCAACCTTTATATCCAACTACCATTTCTTCATACATGTGAAACGAAATTTGAAAAAAGTTTCTAACAAGCATTCTCTTTCAGGTTAATTATAAAAGGAAGAAAGAAAAACCCATAAAAAATTGCCTTCCTTTTTTTTTTTATATAAAGGAGTCAGTACATAAGTAAAAATGAGTCAGTTAAGGAGTATTAAAATATTATTGCTGATAACATTTCAAGGAAATTAAAGAGAATATATATATATATATATATATATATATATATATATATATATATATATATATATATATATATATATATATATATATATATAATTAATAGGGTTAATTATTATAATATATATTTGTTTTTTTCTTCCATTCATGATCTTTACCTCATTTTCTCTTGTATTTTGTTTTTCCTTTCTCCCTCTCTTTCTAGTATCTACTACCCGAAAATTCCGCTAAAATGGGGTGGATATGTTTAGAGTTATCCTGATTAATATTTATCTTCTTTGTTTTCTTCAAAATAGAGCATAGCAATTCATCCATATATATTTCACTCTCATTTCGATAAATATGTAATAGCTAAGACATTTTTTCTTTAGTAAGCAAATCTACACTCACAAAGCACTATATAGCAAGGACCACTACAACTTCACCTAGTGAAAGAGACGAAGATTGGCAGTAAATAATTCAAATGGTTGAAAGGTGAGAGTCACATTGCTCTTTTTACTAATATATATATATATATATATATATATATATATATATATATATATATATATATATAGGACCACTATTCCCCCTCCCCCACCCCTCTCACTCATGAGTCCCTATTGTACAAATATGTTTTTGTCTTTGGTTTAAACTTCATCTCAATCCAACACTCGATCATCAGGTCATGTGATTCCATGCAGGGCATCTTTTGCTGGTATGGGTAGTGTGTGCAAAACAGAAAACAGAATTATCTAATCTAATATTTTTTTTGTATAATCAGAAGGTGTAATTCCTCCCATAACCCATTTTTGGATAAAATGATACCTCCAATTATCATTTCATGTTTAAGTCAAAGATTTAACTCTAAACCTTAATTAAGGGACTCAAGTATTGGATCGTGCCAATTTTTTGTTATATAATCTAATATGGCATCACATTCATTGCTTCCCCGAAACAAAAACTCACGCTCTATAGTCTCTACCAACTGCATTATGAGCTCATCACTCTCATGAGTCATGACCCATTGCATCAGTCACACTTGCTTACCCTTCAACACAATATTTCAGTACATTATTCCAACCCACCATACCGGACAATACTCATGTTCATCATTTTGCACGAACTAGCTAGACACGTTTTTAATTGTTCAATCTGTGTGCCAACCTAAACAACAACAGTTCAAGTGTGGTAACTCTATTTGTAGAGATGGGGTTATATTAGGGGAACCCCAAACCGACTTAACTAAACTAAAAAAAAGAATTTGAATGGGTTTGGACAGGTCAATGGGGGTAAGTGGGTTTAAATTCGGTTTCAAATCTTTTAATCCGTTGGTACCTGACCCCACCCAACAATTAATCATTTATTGTTTTATTTTTAGCTGATTTTGTAGCCTTTTAGTCATCTAATTTCAATTAAAGAGCTCAATTCAAAATTTTATGGACATTAAACAACAAAGAAAAAAATTAAATGATAAAATTTGACTTGATAATTGATAATATAGGTCCAACCCGAATGAATGAATTAACTAGGAATTTAAAAAATAAAATAAAAATTTAAGCCCAAAGTTTTTCGACCAATCTGATTGGATTCAGCTATCTCACTCATAATCCATCCAATCTGAAGACAAAAAATTATCAAAATTAGGCCTGTTTTGTAACATATTGGATTGGTCCGAATTGTCAGAGTTATACCCGAACCCGACCCATCCTCAACCCTAGGTTATAAATATTAAGAACCGTATTAATATTGATTTGATTTGTATGTAATGCAAATAGTCCATGTTTTCACATAAAACAAAAGGTAAAACTCAAATTATGGCTTTCAATTTAAGTTAAGAACGTACTTTAATTTTGAAAATTCTAATGCACATTGAAACATATACACGATATAAGATGCATTTAGATTTTTAAATTATATGTATAACATCTCTTTTCTAAAAGTAAAAAGGCAATATAAAAATAATCTTCTAAAAAAAAAATTCTAATTTCTAAAGGAAATTAAGGCGAAAGCTATTTTTAGGTTATTTTTTTTAAAAAAAGCTTATTAAAATAACACATTTTCTTAACAAAAAATATTTCATTTGAACTTTCTTCGAAAAAGCACACAAACTAAAGCCTAGCTATAATCTACCTTTAATTTGATTAGCCGACTTTTGGTCAAAGCATGCGTCGCCGCATGGTAGTGGACTCATATCCACGCTGAAAACATCCATCTCCAACTTTCCTTAAAAATTGCGATTAGAAATAAAGTATTGCAGTTTAAATTTTTTTTCTAAAAAAAAAGATTTATATTTGTTTAATTAGCGTGACATAATTAGCAATTACTTGTTTATCTTAAAATCTTTTCTCATTGTATACTCTTCTTATCATATCCACATGAAAGATTCATAAATAAAATTTTTGACGTTAAGAGAGGCTAGCAATAAAAAAAATGTTAATGGGTCAATTACTTGGGTGAGGTTTAATTTGTTTGTAGTTTGATGGCACACAAATTAAGTGGAGAGGCTAATATAAATATAATTAGGTTAGGTTCCTGAAAACCATATAGTCTGAGTAGTCTCAGAGAGAAGATCTCTGCCTCTCTGTGCAATGATCTGCATGCCTCACAATTCGAATCTCTGACCCCTCTTCCCCACACTCACACGTCCTAACACCCCAAAACCAATGGTCAAAGACACACAGACAAAAGAAAACAAAAAACAAATGCCCTATTAGCTAGTTAGTGCGCAATTCAACTATTTTTATTTTGTACATATATAATATGTTGGTTTCTGATCAAACCTCAGAACAGAACCTAGCTCATTTCTAACTTCAAATAAGTGGAAAGTGGAAGCTCTAAACATTTTTAACTTTTCACCACCGTGACGCTGTAACTGTAAAGTTGATTGAAGAAAGAGGCCAAGGTCAGAATCATAAAGGTTCTCTTTGGAATTTGAAGCGCCTAAGAGACACAATTATAACCAGCTAGATCTGGCTGTTGTTGCTCGTGCTATATGGTACGATCACTGTTTACCCGAATTAGTACCAATTTGCAATATCCAATCTTATTATCATTAACATTTTGGTAACTCTGTTGTCAAAAACACATCAACAAGAATGGTTGGTGCAGATGCCTTTGTGTTTGTTGTGCACCCTTCTGTTCTCTCTTATCACTATGTATATACTATCTTATTCACATTGCTACCAAAAATAAGGGCACGCACTACCAAACCCGCTAACAACTTGATACAAGTCAAAATTTCAGAGACAGGTTATAGACAAAAAATAGAACATGACCCCAGATTAAACCATTTTTTTTAAAGATTTTCCATGTATCGGGGAGATCAAGATTGATGCAATGTTTTAATTGAAGTGATTGCTTGCTACCTTGTATTTTCATTAGGAGATCGAGTATCAATATGAACTAATAAAAAACAAGTATCTGTATGTTAGACTCGCATCATAAATGAGTTAGAAATAAATTTTAATGATGTTTTAAATTTTATAATTGTAAAAAAATTCATTGAGGTTTATTTCAATTCTTCAAAATTCAATATTAAACATAAAAAAATAAGTGTAAGTGGAGTGGATAACAAAAGTAATCCTATATATGAGTCATTTTACAATTAAAAAATGACAAGATCTTAAATAATAAGGCATATTATTAGTTGCATATTGTCCATCAGGTGAATATTACAAGTTCGAGTGTTTACAATTTATTGGTCAGTTAAGGACGATATTGGTACCCTTTAACATATAGTACCCTTTAATTGATTACTTAATTCATATTATGCTATGTCTGAATAATTTGTTAATGGGTTAAAATTAGTTTGGATTTGATATTTAAAGAGAATTGTCAATTTTGAAAACGTTGTGCAGTGTATAATCATTCTTTTAAAAAGTGCAATTTTATAAATGATGATAAAAACAAATCATCATCACCATTTTCTTTTTTGTCTAGAAAGAAAAACGGACTTGGATTTTATGCATTTATGCAATGCACTGTCCCATCCCCATCACCTGTGAGGGACGTAGTCTTATAACATGCATTATGCATAGTCAAGTAACCCGTGGGACGGGCTATGCTAAGCAGGAAATAATAATAATAATAATAATAATAATAATAATAGTGGCGTAGCGTAGGTCAATAATTTGCATTTAGCAATAGTTGTGTTGACGTTATCATAGTAAACCAATACCTACAATGAGTATCAGCCAGGTTATGCAAGCCACATAATTCAGTAAAATCCACGTTCATTTATATGAAATCATACTAAGAATAGTACTTCATTTAACTGCTAATGCTATTCCTATGTGTCTTCCTCTATTATCCTAGTCTTTAGCCACCAATCATCTCAATTGATTTATTTAATGGTTAAGAAAAACTGAAATAAAAAGGGAAGATACCTTTTTTCAATTGTAAGTTTTAGGTATGCAACAACCAAAAATAATTTAGAGCATGTTTGGAAATAATCTATTTTAGAAAAAGCAATACTATTTGAAAGAATAAGTTAGTAAATAGTTTTTTTTTTTCTGGTGGTTAGGATAAACATCGATGAAAATAGAGTTTTAATTGATTTGATTTTTTGATAAAAAATTAAAAAGAAGGAAATGTTACTTTTTTTATTATGCGGTTTAGGTATGCCACAACCAAGAATCAGCTGGAGCATGTTTGAAAACAAATTATTTCACAAAATATAATTACCTTTTTTTTTTTGCTGGATTTCAAAGTTTTGTTAATAGTCCACTATTGAATCTTATGTAGGTATGACAACAAAGCCGAGCAAGGTGGATTTAACCTCCCTGTCCCTCACCCCCGACTTCCCAAGTCCTCCTTGCCTCTCCTTTCGATCCTCGTTGGGATCTAAAAATTAGATTCACTCCTGTTCTCACTTGGGAATCGGGTTTCCTTACCCCACCCGTCTTTAATCCTATCTTGTCCATAAAAAATGAAAAAAACAATTTTTTTCTTATAATTTGACTGAATTTATTATAATATACTAAATTGAAATTTCAAGTAAAAATTGTTTAATTTCATTTATTTTTTATAGCTTAAAGAAAATAGATTATCACACATTATTCATCAAGGATGAAATTCCAAGTGCTTAGTGCGGAACAAATTAAGTAAAGAAATGTTTATTTTAATTTTTTTGAGCTAAACATAAAATTAAGTAAAAATAATATACAATTATAAAAAAAAACAATAATTTCATACATAAAATAAATATTAATCTATTAAAATTATGAGATTATAATAATAATTTAAAATATTTATTATATCAAAATATTAATAGGTGGGGGACATGGGTAAGAACCAACATCTCTAATTTCATCCCTAAATCCAACTTTTTTAATTGAGAAAAATTTGAACCTTTCCAATCCTGATTAAATTTTCTCCTTCAAAGTTGAAACGATGTCATGTTTAATCTATGAGTTGAAAATACTTTAATTTTTTTATTGATTAAACTGTTTAATAAAAGAATTGATACTTTATGAAAAAATGTGCTCTTCTTTTTGGATATCTTTAGAATAAGGCTTACATTAATCATTCTAATGATAGAATGAAAAAGCGAGACTAAGCGGGAAGTTCGAAGGATGTCTATTATTTTCCAATAAAACAGTCGCTTAGTCCAAGAACTTCCGACAAGTCTTCCTTCTGGTTTAATTAATGTCAAGGTTGGTGTTGTAGCCCGAGGACATGGTGCCACCATGCAAATCTTAGATATTTTATTTTGTGAAATAATTTGTTTTATCATGGTGAAAAAAATTGAGAAATTATTCTTTACAATAAAATTATAAAAAAGTAAACAGTTTATATCATCGTGAAAAAATCAAGAAGAGGAAAAAGTATAAAAATAATAATCTCAATTAATTGAATTCATTATCTTATTTTTTATCATTACGTATTAATGTGAAATATTTTTTTAATTTTATTAATAATTATTTTTTATCAAAAAAATGATTAGTCATTTTAATAATTTATTTCTCGTACTTACATTTTTTCCTACAAAAATAAACGAGTCAAATCTAATATTTTATTTAAGAGAATTGAATCTAATTTTACTTATACAAACCATAATATAGTTGGATGACATTTAAATTTAATTAGGGAAACTACTTGATCAAAAAAATATACTGTATATTATATCTTTTACAAATCTCATTATAAATTTTTTAATATTTTATACTAAATTAAATAAAAATAAATAAATGTAATTTTTTTACATAAACACTTGTATATTTCCATAGTATTAGCTAGAAGTGTCAATACAATAGGGCACTAAGCTTAGATATATAGCCACCCTTATTGGGGATTGTCTTTCATTAAATTAAAATTTAAAATTTAGATTTAAAGTTAGCATATGCCTATAATCCTCAAGGACGACACCAAATTTAGATACATCATCCTTTAGTTGAAGAATTCTATGTACTATCATTTTACAATCTATCTCAAAGCTCACATTCTACATTCCTATTCCTATGATCGATTAAAAAAGTAAATATATTTACTGTCCTAGAAACATAAAAAAAATTAATTTTTACTATACAAAGTAAGATTATTAAAAGAAGAATATTATAAGAAGATTTATTTTAAATTGATTTTCAATGTTGACTTTCTCCTTCATGTCAAGATCACGCACAAAGAATGATTGGGAAGTACCTAAATTTTATTCATCAAACCCGTGACTTGGGAGCTCTCATCTACAGTGAATTTAAATCAATTGCTAATTAACTGTAACAAAATATCCCCAATTGTGATTCTGAAAATGGACCAGCTAAGAAATTTGTCTTTGTATGTACGTGGCTTGACTTTGTGAGCTCTAGCATGCAATCTGAGATAAGGAGTACTTGGATTATGAAAAATTGAAGCAAAGTTAGTAATCATGAGTGATGAATGAAGAGAGAGTGGGGAAAGTTAGTGGCCTGGGAAGGCATGATGGGGTTCTAAATTAATTGGGACAGAGAGAAGCTTGGAGACACAAAGGAAAAGAAAAAAAGCTAAGCAGAAATACAATGGGAAAAGTGGTACACCACGCTAGGCACCAGCAACTCCAGGACCAAAAATGAATAGGACTAAGGCTGGGGTTGGGCCTGAAAAGGAGAGGGTGGTTTTGTCTTTCTGACACATTTGCACATGGGGATGGCTGCTACTTTTGTTCCTCTCTCTGTAATTGCCAGAAAGACAAATGCATTATACAATTTCAATGTTTTGGGAGAGACAAATATACTACTATTATACATAACTTTTACTTTGAGGAGAGACAAATATTTAATATAACTTTACTATTGGGAGAGACGAATATATTATATTATAATGATAATTTGATTATCTCTCAGACCCAGGCAGGGTGTGGGGCTATGGGATTGGGACTGCCCCTTCATCATTATGTTGACTTCCCCCGCTATCCTTGATACAGCTTCTCGTCAAACACCTTTCACCATAGGGAATTTTCCACTACGTCACTCCCTTTTACTCCTTGGCTTTGGAATGATGCTAGCTAATGAGCAAAAATGCACGAACCATTTGCTTAGCAAAAAAAAAAAACAGACCATTTTCAAATTTGACAGTGTTTTCAAGGAGTGTGCCATCCTGTGTCTCACCGGATATAGCTCATTCCCCCTCAATTCTCAATTTCACAAATTTGAATTCCAAGTGGGGAAGATAATACAAAGACGTAATGCCATTGTTGTGAAACTACGAGCTGTGTTTGATTTATCCATTCAAACGATGTCTTAGAATGTGTGTTCATCCATTCAAACGATAAATCATTGTGATCCTGTTATATAGCGCATGGATTGTGCCATGTTATAATTATGTCAATTAGCCAATAACTAATTAGGACAAAGGGTTTGTGAACATTTTGTTTTTGAGTGGGTGGAAGGGGTTTACAAATACGACAATCATCAGTAAGTTTGAATTTGAGAAATTAACGCTTTGAGAACATCACTGTACATAAACCTTTATATACAGATTAGAGACATGTCGTTATCAGCTATATATGTCTTAATCATAGGCAGCATAAATATGATATTATTTCAATACAACTCCTAGTGTACATTCTGTCTTTTCAAGGGGAATATCGTGATAGCATTCACATTATAATAACTTCCACAACTCCTATCAGAACAAATATACAATTTTTTTACTTTCATCTGTATTTCTATATATAAACATATAATATAAAAGTTCATGGTCACTTTTGTATATGCTTACAAAGTAATGCTTTTTTTTTCTTAAGAAATGTAAACTGAAACCATTTTAAATATTGCATTCATACAATAAAATTATACAATACCCTCTATTGTTACAATATAGTTATTTCCTTGAGCACCGTTGCTACTTTATTTGTATGATTATTTATTTATTTTGTTAGATAGTGACAAATTGGATCATGCTGCCATGAACTCGAGGAGGCCGAAAAGAACCCATCAGAAAGTGAGCATATACATTATGAAACATCTTTTATAGTATACGGCCATCACGCAAAGTCAATGAGAAGCATCATTCCCCTCCCTAGTAAATCGTAATGATGAGATCTCCAAAATTTTCAAAGTGGGTCCTCCTTCTTTTAATGGGCCCTACCCTCTATTATCCCCCCACCACCATACCACAATCCATCAGTCCAAAATTCTCAATGCACCAAAGAAAACAAAAAAAATTAACAAGCAATTCACCATAATATCATGCAACAAAACTATAGTAGCATTTTTAATTATAACACGAGAATACATTTGAGCAGAGCAAATAATATATCACCACATGCCTTATCCTCCTTCAGCAGTACCATCATCATCTATAATCTCTGAGCTACCACCTAACATTATACATCTCATTGAAATGTAGACAAGAAATGGGTGCCCTGTGTTCCCCGTTTCCCCATCTTCCTTGCAATGATTCGTCCTTTATTCTTCTGCTACCACTCCCTAAGGTTGGAGCTAGTGGTCTCTAGCTACACCATTAATGAAGCTGAATATTTGATGAACCGTTTCTGCAATGTCACTTGCTGAACATAGCTTACAATCTTCTTCAATCTACATTATTACCACACACAACGCCAAAGTCCAAAAATAAAAAAAGAGAAAAAAAATGTGAATTGTGGTACGGCACAAAGAATATACTAATGTTAAATGAATAGTAATTTGTCAAAGGTCCAAAAAGAACTTCCCTCTATAATAAATTATAATTATAATGATAGACAATGTTGGAAATAGGGAAGGCAGGTTTTTGCTTAGATTGCAAGTCAGAAAAGAATAGTACACTGACTTGATTCCACTTTGTAGAGTTGACCATATTTTTTATAAAAAAAAAAAACAATTTGAGGTGAAAACTCAAAAGACATAGTAATACCTTGAGATTGAGGGAGTAAAGGACAGAAGTCTCTGAGGAAGTGATGTTGAGGTGCAGAATGGTTAGCCTAAGGTCCTCCAAAGCAACAATGACCTTTAACAATTGCCCTGGCTTCCTTTGGCACTCAATTTTCAAGTTCACATGGGTTTGAATCAATGTCACTTTTATGTCTGCTGCCTCTGACTTGTTTTCTGCCTTCACTTCATCTCCACAGTTCACTTCATCACTAGGTGATGACCTCATTCCATAGCCATGTGGTGATGATAATAATAATAATGGTGGTGGTGGAGGCTTACACAACATAGTGGAAGAGGAAGAAGAAGAAGAACCACCACCACCACCACCCTCTTCATTCTTTCTCGTCCTTTTTTGTGCCTCAAGGGACTGAAGCAACTGCTCCAACTCCTTCACAAAATCTATTGCTCCCCCAATTATTGAGGCTTGGTCACCCTATACCCCATGGACAACAAATTCAATACATCAATATCAATAAAAAGGATAAAAAAAAACAAAAACCTAATTTTTGAGCATCCGACACTGATAAAGATTGGATTTTTAGCACGGATAAAGCAAGAGAAGGGACTTTGAGAAGGAGAAAAATTGTTACATGCACTTTCTTGGATATTTTTGGTACTGCTTATGCAAATTACACAAGTAAAAATTCTAATTCCTAATTGGATAAACAACATCAAAAAGTACTTAAAATTTCCCTGAGAGAAAATGGGGTAGAAAATTGGACTATATATATAAAATTGATTGCATATAATGCACATACCCTTTGAATATAGGAAGGTGGCATGAGGGACCTAAGAACACTGAGGTGGTCATTCATTTGGCGTCGCCGGTTGCGTTCAACAGCAATGTGAGTCATGCGTTGGTTCTCCACATCTTCCTTGTTCTTGCTTGGCCTTGTTCTCTTTCTCTTTCTCCTTTCCTTTGTTGCTGTTGGCTGAGATTTGGGGCATGTTTGTGAAACTTTCTGTGGTTCCTGGTTGCACTCATAGTTCACTTTCTTCTCAAAACATGAAACTGAAAGTGGGTGTTGGAGCTCATTGCTTTCTGACTTCACTGGTGAGTACTGCATCTCGGACATGTCATGTGTCACACAACTCTCTAGCTCCAATGCTGCTTGCACTTGTTGTGCTTCCATTCTTGGAAAATAGGCTATTCCCTCCCATGGATTCTTCTTGTGCTGCAGCCTCAGAAGTGTTTGAAAGTTTGTCTCTTTCAAAGGGAAAAACTGTGGGGATTCCACACTCTGAAGCATCTGAAGGAATGGCATGTTGTCCTCTAAGCTTGATATCAGAAGATGTTCTTCCTCTTCTAGTCTCAGGCTTTCTTCATCCACCAGAACATGGTCCAAACAATTCACTCCCAAAGGGTCTCCAAAGAACTGAAAAGAAATTAAAAAGAGTTTAGTGCAAGGAATGAGAAATAATGGCAAGAGAATGAGAAGAAGAGAGAGTGAGGTATATTGGTTGTACTTCACTTTCACACCCCCAACTTTAATTGAAAAGAAGGAAGGAATATATGGTTCCATTAACGGGGTTGAGGTTGGGTCAGAATGGAGAAAAAAGGAGTAAGTCTATGCAGGAAAAGTGAGCAATAAAAGAGGAATGTCAACAGGAGGGGGCAGCAGATACATGTATTTATCAGGAAAGTAGTAGAGCACAATGCATTTAATGCAAGAGGAGTAAATGCAGTACTTTTTCTTGGTTCTAGAAATGGGGTTGGAGGAAAAGGAAAAGGAAGAAGAAAGAAAAAGGGGTGGGATGGGAAAGTAAGGAAAAGAAAGTAGAAAGTAGCATCAGTTAATAACAGTATAATAGTAAGTAACACTACATACACAGGAATTGAGGGGTCCTTGGAGCCTCTCCATGATGAAAGCTGATGAGCAGTGATCAAAGTAGAAGTCGTGTTAATTAAATGCCGGTGCTAGTGCTGCTACCTTAGGGCGTGTATGAGGGTGACAAACATTACGTATGGTAGTGATAGCTAACAAAAGAGTGGTAATAAATGTAATTCCCTATGGAGAAGCAGAACGAGACCCAATATGAGTAACAAACACAACACCCCCCGCAATATATTATTATTCCTTTGTGTTTTCTGATATGGCTTTGATACCCTCTTTCTTATATAGTATACTTATATAGAAGAATAATAATAAATGCTGTGCTTGGAACAAGTCTCAGGTCACACAACAGTAGTAGTAGTAGTAATAGGGGAAGGTGATATGATATATGATATATGATATATCCAGAGAGAGAGAGAGAGAGGTGAGAAATGAAAGGTGGAAAGTTCTCAACTGGGGTTACAACTTAGAAGAGATATGTTAGAGAGATTGATGCATTTGAAACAGTAGTGTGAAGGAGTGTGTGAAGAGAGAGAGGGAGTTAAACTAAGTTGTCTGGTTTACAAGGTCCCAAGCATTATTGGCGGTGGCAGTTTTGTCCATCAGCGGGGACAGACAGTTGTGGGACTCTCTCACATTTGAGAGATGAGAGAGAGAAAGTACGGTAAAGCCACGAAATATTTTATTTAATAATTAAAAGAAAAATGGAAAATAACTGGAAAGGGCTTCTCTGGATTGTGTGGTCTGCATGATGATGATGGATCATGTCCAATTTCCTATTCAGGCTAATATTAGTTACACATAACAACAAAATCACATTACATACGTAATATTTATAGTATAATATTCTTATATCCAAGTTAGTATTTAAATAAATAATACTTCTTCTCTTTCATCATGATAGTTGTGGTAAAAAATTAATATTATATTAAAAATTAAACTGATAATTATTTTAGAATTTTTCTTACAACAACAATTATAGGACGAAAGGAGTATCTTAATATTGTTACCAAGTTATTAAACGCGGCAGAGCATATTAATATTACCTTGGTCTAATTGAAATTAGAATTAGATTTTTTTTTAAGATTTTGAATTTAAATTTTATAGATGAAAAAATATAATTAATAAAAGAAAAGACACATTAAAAGTGATACTTAAATTTTTAACAAAAAATAATTATTAACAAAGTTAATAAATACCTCATACTAAAAACATAATTATAAAAAAAAGTGATAGAATATGAAGCATCTATAAGATAGGACAATAATAATATGTTGGGACCACTAAAAAATTATTGGGCAAACTTAAATTATAAATAGTTTTGTTCAATTATAACTACTAGTTAGTTATAAGAGGATAAGAAATCTTAAGAGTTATTCATTAAGAAGAATTTTAATGATTTCAAAGAGAATTTTACAATTAGAATTGACAAAATGAATTGGGTCAATCGAGTTGGATAGTCAGATTAAACCTAGTCATACTAAAAACATAATTATAAAAAAAAGTGATAGAATATGAAGCATCTATAAGATAGGACAATAATAATATATTGGGACCACTAAAAAATTATTGTGCAAACTTAAATTATAAATAGTTTTGTTCAATTATAACTACTAGTTAATTCTAAGAGGATAAGAAATCTTAAGAGTTATTCATCAAGAAGAATTTTAATGGTTTCAAAGAAAATTTTACAATTAGAATTGACAAAATGAATTGGGTGAATCGAGTTGGATAGTCAAATTAAACCTAGTCACACAATAAATAGTTAAGATTAAATCAAACTTAAATTATGTTTACTTCATGATTTGATTGTACTTAAAAAAATAAGGATCAACTTGGCTCAGTCTGCCCCATTTTTCACATTTAATCCCATAGATCGATCTAGTCCGCCCCATTTTCCCATTCCTGCTATGGTGTTTTTGGATGCAAAGAAATTTAAAAAGTAATTCTTCCCATGTTTTGTTACACTGAGATGAGTTAAAACTGTGTTATTTAAAATACTAATTTACCCTTATTTTTACACACTTCTATTTATTAGAAATATTTGTCATTGTACGCACTACAGACTCATCTGTTTTCACACAAACAAATAAAAGAAACAATTTATCATTACTTTCTCTCCAATCAAACAGTTTGAAATCATCTCATCTTCTCTCCTTTTCTCTTTCTTTTCATTCATTTTCTTTCCGTAAGTTTCTTTTTCGAGTAAAAACAAAAAGCTTAGCCACAACCATAAAAATGTAAAAGTTAACTCTAAATTCTTAATCATTTGTTAAATAATATGTTAATAATATGCTATTGTTTTTGTATTTTTTCTCTCTATCATGATAATTATTAATACGACATTATTCGTTCTGTTTTTCATTGATGGTTACATTATGCATTGAAATTTCAATTATTTGTTACAATTTTCATCAGAGCTCAACTTTATCCAGAGGATATGGCTTCTTTACCCCGCAGTAGTTCAAGTAGTCAATTTATAGTGCCCATGGAGAGCTACCGAGCAAGTACGAAGGCAAAGCCTCTTTTCTTGTTCATTGTACGACATGATAATTAACACTGTCGCTACTCACTAGCCTACTTTCGGTTTTGATTTTGATGCACATTACAATTTCTGTTACTCCAACGAGATTGATTTATAGCAGTAACCTTCTGGTTAAAAGTTAAAACTATAATTGTTTATAATTAACCATGTTTACACCAGTTTCTTTATCGTTCTTTATTTCTATTATTGTTTAGGGCACGTTGGGATGAGAGAAAAGAAGAAGAGAAATGGATGAAAAGTTTTAAATTTTAATAGAAATTTTATATTTTTAAATTTTATTTTAATTTAAGTTTTGATTTCAACTCCGGATAACTTGAGTTGGTTATAGACATTACTTTTTTTAGTCAAGAAAATTAAATAAGTGGTTTTATCCGTGTGATGTAACTTAAAAAAATTATAATTTTATATTTGTAATTCTGATTTATATATTTATCTAACAATTATAAAGTTATCACGTGAAAATTTTTAATTTTATTTCATTTTTTGTTATTTTTTCATTTATATCATTTTATGGACAAAATAATCCTTCCATTTCATCCTTCCCTTCTTTATGATTTCTTCCCTCACCATTTCTCTCACTTATCACTTGTTTCTCTCTCTCTCTTCTCTTATTTTAGATCCACCACTATCATATATCCTTCTTCTCGCTTTATCTTTTCTTTGTTATCTGATCTTATTATCTAAGTATCTTACATTTGAATTCATGGCTAACTTTGTTATATATATTATTAGATTTTATCTTAAAATTAATTGATATTAAATAAAATTATCTAATAGGTATATAAGTTACACTATATAAATCGACACAATATAAAACTTTTCAAGAATACTCTTCCAAACTTTTACTAAAATAGATAATACATCGAGACATCTTATATTGATCCTGATACAATATTAAATTTTATCTTAAAACCTTTAAATATAATTATCTGACAAAATACTTTATTTAAGATGTACCTCAAAATGATTTAGTTAAAAGGAAAGAAGAAAAGAGAAAAATATCATAAATTTGAATTTCTTTCATTAATATTTTAATAAAATTAACAATTAATATTTATTGATAAAAAAGTTACTTAAAAAATTAAGGCAAGTGAAACTTTGTAACACAAAGTGGGGCCTGGCCGGGGCAGTTTTTGCCATGGAATCTGAAAAAACTCTCATCATCTTATTTTTGTATTTGGCTGCGTCTCAAGTGTAGAATAAGAGAGTTGGTTGAAAATCACTTTTCACAATTCACAAACGCGCCTACCGTCCTAGTTGTCTCATTTACATGTCAGGCCCTGCAGCTGTGTTTTTTAGTCCAAAATAATTGTTGTCAAATTTTGGACTGGGGCCCATGCCAGCAGCCAGGCTTTTTAGTTTAGCATTCATTATGTCTGGATGTAGTTTTCTGAACTTGTTTTAGTGGAATCCCACTGTGGCAAGACTTCTAAGAATGCATTTGATTTTTCGTTTTCATAAATCTTTAAACATGTCAATAGAAAAATAACAATTACTTATTTCTTAAAAAATGAACATCAAGTTCTATTTTAACCGAAAAATAAACACATGCTAATTAACCAGTACTCAGTTTAAATTTCCTTTAGTATAAGATTCAATTAGGTATCCTAATGCCAATTTTCTTCAATTTATCAGTAACATATATAACAAAATAGATTTTTTGATTTTGTTTTATCTACGCCAACCAATTAATCACTAATAATTGGTATTGGGAAACATGTAGGACTACCTTATCATTTATATATGATGCAAATCCTGCACTTATAATCACAACGTGGTTAAGTTTCCCCAAGTCCAACTTGAAACTTTACACTCTTGATAAGATAGAAAAAGTGTGGAGGGTAGCTGATTTAGCTAGCACAGTAGATTTTGGATAACCTGGTATTAACCAAGTATATGTCAAGTGTGGGAAATGGCACACACCAATAGTAGGCCTCAAAGGATACACACATTATCTTGGTTTCTTGTGACGGCTGTGAATGCAATATCAAGATCCTGCCCAAAATCTCCAACTCAGTTAGAGTCACAAATTAATTTAGATTATACGTATTTTTTATTAGAGATAATATTATTTGAATTAAATATAAGTATTAATGGTAAAAAAATTATAAATATTTAACATAATTATATATTCAAGACTTTAACATAAAAATTTTAATTAAATTAAAAATTTAATTCACAGAATCTAAATTTGGATTGAGAGGTCAAATAAAGACAAACCATGTGCATGGAAATCCAAATGTATGTCACGTTTCTTACTTGGATAGCTATCATGATGTCAAGCCAAGCCACTCACGCGGTCCACTGTTCTACAAGGTAGTATTCTGTTTGTCCTATGAGGCGATTTTCAGTTTCTTTGTATTTCCTTCTCTATCGGTAATAACCTCCTAGTCATACCCATTATGAGGATGCATATTTTGTCCAAATTTTACAAATTCAACATTGCCACACGAGCTCATATATTATAATTTCAGTGTGAATATATATTATACACTAAAGAAAATATTGACGGTATGTAAATAAGTTATTTTAGTCTCTCATTGATTACCAATGAGAACTAAAGATAATTTATAAATATTATTTTTTCTTAATTTTTAAGACGTCTTTTAAAATAAAATCATGAAATTCACATCAATATTAAGTCAGACAATACTTTAAATGATGTAACGTATTTGAGGTTGAAATAATATATATATACAATGTGTGTTTAGTCTATGTAAATGAATAAAGTTCATTTTAATTTTTTTAAGAGAAATTTCTTTTTTTAGGGAAGAAAAGAAACTTCTTTAGTTTTCATCTCTAAAAAAATTTGAAAGTTTTTTTATAATGTGCCACACTCGTTAACTGTTTTAATAAAAAGCCACTAATATTTGTAATATCATGTCAACATACAAGACCTCTAAAAAAATTTCAAAAGAAAAGACCTCTAAATTTTTTTACAAATCCTAAAATAAATATTAGTTATCTATCTTAAAATGAATGTTAGGGACTAAAAAAATTGTAATTTTAAATTTTGGAGGGATGGAAATTAAAGAAAAAAGTTTTAAGGAACCAAATTTAAACAAATAAAAAAATAATGATTTCAAATTTTGAGTGATGAAAAAAATTACTTTTATAGGAACTAAAATCAAAATTCACTTATTTAGGACTAAACTAACCCTACTCATTTTCATTTTTTTAATGTTATTAGATTAAAATTAACATGTTTGGTGTTTATTCATATTTATAATAATTATTTTAAAAATCATTCTAATTAGTTGATTTGTTCTACAGATTCTGATTAGTTGACCGTATAGAAATCTTTATAATTCGGGTGTGTTGATTACTTTTATAAAAGGAAACAAAAAATATGCGTGAAGATCATTATAATTAGAATCTTTGATTCTCTAACGAAATTATGAGATGAGGTAGTGAGAATTAAACTTGAATTTTCCTAACAAATTTAATATGTGTTGTCAACTGATCTTGACTTTTAATTAATTTTCAGCCTTAGTATGTTGTTGACTTTAAAGAAGTACAATCCTTATACTTCATATTTCACTCTATCGACGCTAGAATCTTATCATTTCTAAATTGTATGAAGCAAATTGGATCGATATAGAACATTTTGGTCTTTATCTTCATTGAACACAATTTGATTTTCCATAACCAACCGATAAGCGGAGTAACTTGTGTGTCCAGTGTCCCTATCTTTTTTGGGAATAAATTAACATTTTAATTTCCTACAAATATATATAAACTAAAACTACTTTATCATATTCTTCTAGTATTTCTTTCACCGTTGTTATTAATGTACGTTAAACTGAATTTGAGAAAATTGTAATTAAAAATACAATTGAAATGAGTATAGAAAACTTTCTTTTGTACAAAAAAATAAAGCGTTCTTTTAAAAGTATACAAAAATATAGTATGAGAGAAGTAAATACTAGTTTGGATTCATAATGAATCATCCTAAATCATATCAAAATACTACTTTATGAAATTTTAAGTAAATGTTTACATGTTTAATTCACATTGACAAATCAGTCCTGAGTCTAAATTTAATTTTGAGTTAAAACAACAATAGATAAGTTTTGAATCGAATAAAAAAATTCAAATAATAATAACTTCTTTAAAATCAATTTTACAAAATACTCCTTCAAATACACACACAATTATTATTTGAGGGTTTACTGTAGATGCCTTTGCTCTTAGGGCAGGAACAGTTTGGGGATGTTTTCCTTTGTCTGAACCGATAAGGACTGAATGTCTAGCACATGTGACTACTCTTATAATTATTCGTACATTTGGCAAAGAAAAAAAAGTGGGAAATACCAAAATCACTCACGGCATCTTATTACAAGTACAATATCTAGCTTAGTAATTACACCCTTTCAATAACAATCAAATTCGTAAGTATTCTCCAACTCTAGAACCGTGCAAAACTTACAATTCGTCTCTAGTTAGTACTACTCATTCAGTGTCCGAAAACTATTTTTAACTCTTACCCTGTCCAACGTTGACTACAGAATCTTGTGGTTGTTCACCAAGGACACCACGGAAGGTAGAGAATGAGGGCAGATTACATAGCTTGGTGATTCATCAAAATAGTGTTTTTGTTGGAATAGAACCTATGATCAATAAAAAATAATTTCTTTTCACATTTTTGTCTTTGGTAACGTGCTAAAAGAGTTTCGATCACCAATAGTTATAGCATCAACAAATTTAATTGATAGTACAGTAAAAAGCTGAGAACCTTTACAATCTTGTGCTTGTGAAGCACAAAACTTGTCGGTAATACACTCCAAAACACAATACAGCTGCTTATCTGGATTGGAAGGGACCCTCTTGTATTAACACCATTGATGCATTTAGGTGCCCAAGGCAAACCTGTATTAGATTGCACCAAAAGAAGTTTTAACGACTTGATAAAATTCTTACAAATCTGAAAGGAAAAAAAAGCTGAGTAGCAGTGAAGTATTAATTTGACAATAATATCATATATAAAAATTTGGCATGCAAATATTCAATGCTCATATCTGCACTCTTAAACTTCTAGATAGAAGAGTATAAGAACATCGACAAATTTAAGTTCCAGAACAATTCCTTAAGTCCAACTAAATCCTTTCCCTCTAAATCTTTACTAACAGGAAATAGTCAATAAAAGAAGAAAAATTCTAGCGCTCTATCTGTATAGTGACATGGCTGATGTTATAAACCCTTTTGATATAGTCTATAACCTTGTCCAGCACCACGTCTGCATCTGCTTCACGTCTGATTTTAACATGACAAGCTAGCAAAACCTTTCCCACTGTAATGGCCCATATATGCAGTTCATGAACGGCCACTACATCTTCCATATCCAACAGCCCCCTTTCAAGCTTAGTAGCATCTATCTCACGAGGTGTGCTCTCCATCAGGACTTCCAAAATGTTTCGCAGCATGTTGATGGTTGTCCCCAGAACAATTATTGAAAAGATTAGAGTGCAGATTAAATCAACTATTTGCCAACGAGGGTTATACCATATGACTGCTCCCCCAATCATTACCCCAATACTTTGGATAGAGTCCCCAAGAACATGGAGATAAGCCCCCTGCACATTTATGTTCCATTGCTTCTTCTTCTTAGTTCCACCTTTTGATTCACCAAGAAGAGGTTCAGTAACATCTTTGTGAGCATGATGGTGCAAGTGATCTTCCTCAGTATGATGGTGAGCATCTTTTGAAAGGTTTTCATCATGATGGTGTGCATGATCATCATGTGTGTGATGGTGCTCATCTTTTGTATGCTTTGCATCACAATGGGTAGACACTGTAAATCCATGACTGTGGCCATGACCATCATGTCCATGTCCGTGACCGTGACCGTGACCGTGACCATGACCATCATGTCCGTGGCCATGATCATGACCCAATAACAAAGCCATGATGATATTAACCACAAGACCAAATGCAGCAACTAAAAACATTAAAAAACCATCCACACTTTTAGGACCGGCAATGATTCTATCAATGGCTTCATATACCAGAATCCCAGCAAGCAACCATATCATTTGGATAGAAACCAAAGCACCAAGAATCTCTATTCGGAAAAATCCATATGACTGGCGAGGTGTAGCTTCCCATCCAGCAGCCCATAATGAAAATAAGGAGATGGCAAAGGCTGCAACATCTGAAAGCAAATGTGCTGCATCAGTCAATATAGCAAGACTGTTAGCTTTGATGCCACCAACCACTTCAACGGTCATGAAAATAACACAAAGGACCACTGCCATGAAAAGCTTTCGCATAGAAGTTGATCTTTCTTCAGAGTCCTTAGAGATGGATCCAGCATCTGCAAACCCACATGGTGCTTCCGCACAAATCTTCCTTCCACCATCAGGAAAGTCACCACTGATCTCAATAACTTGGGTATGCTGGGAGCTTTGTGCTTCCATCTACAATATATAAAAAAATGTAACATTTCTTGAGTTGGATAAAAACCATAAACTCTTCCTAGCATTAAACACAAACAAGAAAATACTATATCAGCCATCAATAACTTTTTACAGCATATCTGGGACAATTTGATCCCACAGGACATTGCTCCAGAAGTAGAATAAGTAATTAAAAGAAATCTGACCAAAAAGTAAGGTTTGATGGTACTACTATGAGCAGATGTATAGACCATTATCCAATTGTACATCTAAGACCTATATTAGTTGCAATGGTGTTATAAATCAAGTTGAGTTCTCAACGACATTCTTTAATATTTGCCTAACATGGTTCTTTAAATCAATAGCCCATATCTATGTGTCTGCGCTTAGTCTTTAATTTATAGGCAACAATTTGAGTAATTTCATCTGAAAATCAAAGTCAAATAAAACCATTTTATATGAAAGAATAGTATGTAATTTTTTTTAGTTATGAGTTAAATACAATCTCATTTGGGATAACCAATAGAGTAAAATCGTAGCAAAACTACTACTATACCAACAGATGATAATTGAAAGCAGTAGCAAAATAAGTAGACCTCAAGTGATAGTGCTTAAACAATAATTGAGTAATGCTATATCCTCCCGACACATCCTTCTACAAACCCACCTAATACTTCTTTATAAATAAAGTACTGAATGAAAAAATGAATATATTTAATATTTTGGAAACATAAAAGCATATGATATCTTCTTAATTAGAAGGATCGTTAGGAAGGATACATATGAGGATTTAGAAATATTCAAAACAATATATATTTCAAATCACTACTCGGAAGGGAAAAGTGGAAAACATTATTGACAAGACAGAGAAAAGCAACAATAAGAAACTGAAGGACAACATTGCAATCTACATATATGAATATTCCTTTGGACTATGACAACAAAAAAAACAAAGAGATATTCTTTGTGCATTCGAAAGATACTTGTGTCTCCATGCTCAACTACAGGCAATAGGGCCTAAACATCAAAACCACAGTTAAAAGTAAATTGATAAGAACCTCACGAGAACTACACCACAAAAAGTTAGTTGTTGTAGTTAGAGAGGCCAAGACCTTATAAATCCCACGCTAAAACCCCATACTTTAAATGGGGGTTTTGGATGCCAAACACAAGAATGGAATTGCATATAGAAGCTACGGAGAAGATGTTAGAAATGGAGAATGGAGGCATAGGAAGAGAGTGGGAGGCCTAGGAGCTATAGGTCAGGAAGATAGAGGAAGTTCCACATGAGATACTGGGGTTGCTGTTATGCTGCAACAGTCAGGTTTCAGATCTGCCAAAAATCGAGGAGGTAAAGAAGGATTGAATGAAGGGGATGCTTCGAGAAAAAACAACAGAGACAGCAGAGAACCATCATTCAGATGAACAGTGGAGAAGATAGGAAATTCTAATTTTCTCAGATGATGAAGCTTAAGAACAAAGAAAGTCCTAAACTTGAGGTGAGAAAACGAGTATAATGAAATTCCTACTAAAGAAAGATACATTAGGAATTGATCAGAACATACTTATAAAAGTAACAACTTTATGATGTAACAATTGGTTAATTATAAAATATGAATATAATGCATTGATATGCATTAGTAAATCAACCAATCACTGGGTTGTTGATGCCTGACAATAATTACGATAATATGATTAACTATTGAATTTACACAACTAATACATTATATATAGAGAGAGTTTCTTTATAATTCCATAACAGACACATGATAATCTCACCACGAATGACTAAATTTAAATGAACTAACAAGTAAAACAGATTTGAAGCCAAGGTCTGATGAATTCATTGACAAAACAAATAATCAAATGCAAACAACTTGTTAACTTGCAAGTAAAGAGCAAAACTATACTATTGTTTTCCAAAATGAAGAAAATCAGAAAGAATAAAAACTTCAAATGAGATGAGCTTTACTTCAGGCAAATATTCAGTGATGTTTTAATAATTGACAAGCCCTAACCAAGGTTCACAAGTGCAGGCATCAGTCACAAACATCAGTTCCTTTTCAGAGCATTATTCACAAAAAAATATGGAACAAACTCACAAAGTAGCCACAAGCAATAGGCAACAGAATCAATTAATCAAGACTATACTGCAAAATCCAAATTAACATGTAAGATAAACCTACACCAAGAACAGCAGAGAAAACAGTGGAACACCGAGACCTCCTAGCACAATGTAAAGAATATTAACAATTTAAAGAAAAAGAAGTAGCAAAAAACCTAACAACTTGACTTCCTAGAATCCTTGAAGTACAAAAAAAAAAAAAATTTGCAAAATAATCAAGTCAGCAGAGAGCAAGACTACTAAGTGGAGGGTATCATTAATCAACACAAGAACAGTGAACTCAGCCGCCAGGAGCTGAATATTAGCTATATAAACATGGAAGCACTGAACTTCTCATATAAACATAAATGATGCAAAAAAAAATATATATACATGAAGCATTTAATTGATTGGGCGACTGAATCTCCTGCACTCACTCACATCATGTTCTGACACAGACCAGAACCTTCTAGGAACCTATCAAACAACAAAGAGGGTTCACCTAAACAAGATTAAAAAAATACTAATACCAAAAGATATATCAAGAAACAATAATTTCACCGCACTGAGAGCCACCAAAGAAAGAAACGATTCAGCAATCAACAAAACGCATGCAACACAGCCACAAAATCATAAGCATTCAAAAAAAAAAAAGGTGAAACGAGAAAAACGTGTTGGTTATATTGCCGCGAAAAACGCTAGCATGACTCACTTGGTTTGTTTGAGGCTGCGCTTCTTCCGTGGTGAGAATCGAAATGCGATTCTGTGAAAAATAAAAGAGAGAATAAGAGAAAGGAGATAAGGAAAAAGGAGAAAGAAACAATCACAGAATGATGGACGCACTGTTACTCCAATGGGCCTGACCGTTCTGGATCTCTCTCACCTGTCACCTCCTTCCTTCACTCGCTCTCTTTACGACGGGTTAGTCCTCATCATAATTATTATTTAATGATACTTATAAATTATATAAAAAATGCACTTTTATTTCAGGATTAAAAATTAGTATTTCTAAATTAAAAAAACCAAAAATGAAACAAATTTCTTTTGTTATACTACTGATACACATATTTTATCCATCTTTAAATTTTTAAATCAGCTGAATTATTCTAATTAAACCGATAAATTCAAAATTGAGCTATATCTTGTGTTAAATATTTGTTTTTTTAAATAATAATTTTATCACTCATAATAATAGCTGTTGTTAATTCAAACACGATGGTAGATGTGGAAGATATCCATATACACGAAGGCCAGTCTCTGTAAATTATATAAAAAAAAATGTTTTTAGTTATTAGAAAGCAATAATACTTTTTATACTTTATTCATGACAAATTTTTTTAAAGTGCAAGAAAATGATACATTTATCGTTTTTCTTAGGAGTTTGATTATTTTTTTTGCTGAGTTTTTTAGGAGTTTGATACTTTTATCGTTAAGTAAAATTAAATATGAGATTTATTGAAAAATTAGTGTAGTTTATTTATCAGATTAATATAAGATTTATTTAACAAAATTTATGGCTCATTTTTTTATTTTATAATTTTCGGATTCAGAATATATAGTTTGACTCGGCCAAATATAAAAAATTTCCAGAAGTAAATGTCCATAATAAACGGGGAATTTTCTATAAAAAAAAAACAATAAACGGGTAATTTTGCACAAACTCTTTATATTAAATGTGCCTTTTTGTTTCAATTTTTTTAAAAAAAAACCTTCTTAACAGAGTTTGGAACGTTAAAGATAAAATTACTATCTTTTTTCTTTGTTTGTCGTGACGTCTCACCCACGTGTTTGTTATGACTTTAATCTAACTAAATTTTATTTATTTATAGTATTTTCTCCCTTTTATGCTCAAATTGATGACTCTTTCCTACTTAATTTTTTTTTAAAGTTTAAACTCTATTTTAAATATCTCCATTTTTCGTTTGAAATGGCTGAAAGGGCAATATCGAAGTTAATTCCAACGTTATGGGGCCCTGACCTACAAGAATGCAGAATTTATGAAGATGGTCTTGATATCCCCAAAAAGATCATAGTAACGATAGGAATTGTTTAGACGACATAATAATTTGTAAAAATGAAAAATCTTTAAAAAGCAAAGTTGTTGTTGCTCTCCAACGAAATTTTTTTTTTGAAAATGGATGAGATTTTTATTTCTAGTGTGGTGTGATGGTTCATTCCTCCAACAAAGATGGATTGCATGCTCAATAGCTTCCATTTTCACATTTAACGGATCCTAGACGGTGTTGTCTTTCTGAGGTGTTGTTGAATGATTAGGCATATGACATTGACTTCTAATGCACGGGAGACATAAGAATTGTTTTGACGACATAATAATTTTAGCCCTTAAAAATAAATTATGTGTATCTCTAAAAAATTAAATGATCTATACCTAGTATACAAGCGCTATATATTAAAGTTAGGTCTTACGTAGTATAATGTTAAATTTAATGACATGATACCTTCAAAAAAAGCTATTCAGACTATTTTTATTCTACAAGAGACTATTTAAAATTTTAATTTTTTTAAAAAAGCTAATGAATTTAATAAAAATGCAAGGACTTATAGAAAACCATCTTTAAAACTTAAAAAAATATTCATAAAATAATTTTATGAATATTATATAAATTATTTTGGTATATATGCATATATCACTAGAAAAAAGAATATTTCGAACGGAATATTTACTACGGAAATTTATTGCGTCTAAAATATTGGAATTTCACATGAATGGATTAAATTTTTAAAATTTTCAACAAAATTCACTCGGATATATTTTTTGTTGGAAAATATTTATTTTTGACGTATTTTACCAAATGAATCAGATTCATCGAAATTTTAAATTATCCCAAATAAAAGACCCCAACCCTAGTCCTCTGTCACTCCCTGTGCGAAATTCGGCTGTGCCTCCGATCTCAGCCCTCGCTCTCATTTGGCATTCGAGGTTTAATTTTATTTCCCTTCCTTCTTTGATTCATTCTATGTTGACATTGTTGCTGTCAAAACGTTGCTTGGATGATTTTATGCCGTTTAGTCAATAATGTGTGATTTGTTGGTCCAAGTCGAACATGAGAGCTCGTGCACTATGGTGGTTACTCAGTCCCTGTGATTGGTTGGATGATTCATTTGCGCGTAAAAGTGAAGAGATGTTGCTTATTTTTGTTCTGAATTTGTTATGGAAAAAAATGAGGTTCGTGTATATGTTTAGCGGGAAGAATGTTTGTTCTGAACTCACACAAAGCCTTCAATCACTCAATGATATCATCAATCTCATCAACACCACCACCACTTTTGATCATAACAATTGTTATTACAATAAGAATAATTTCATGATGAATCCCATGCACATGACATATGTTAACCAACCAATTGTGGCCACTGCAGACAACATGTTTCTGTGGTGAAGAATCTGAAAAAAAAAAATTAAGATTTTGTGCTAGTGTGTGGTTCTGTTGGGAGTTTCGTCACGGTGGAATCATTCATGAGTGAGGGTAAGGTAAATATTTGTGGTTGGTACCTACTACTACTAGGGTCAGGCAATATTTATTAAGATATTATTATTGGAGTGTCATCAGAACTTGTAATGGAATCAAATCACATAGTGGCATTTGCTTAGTTCTGTTGTTAGGTCACCAAAGTGGCATGCTACATTTGATATGATTTAAATAATGGAATCAAATCACATGCCCCCAGAGAATTGAATTTATTTTCCTTATAGATAATTAATAGATTAATCTACAATAATTCAATTAAAAGTTCATCAAATAGATACATACCCCATGTCATATTACTATCAAGTTTCCACATCTATCATTGTTTCTTAATAATAAGAAAATGTATCTTGATCTCTCTTTTTTTATAGATATTCTTGACCTCTTTGTTATTTTTATATTTAATAAACAACACATTGAATTAATACGCCTTTGTTTGCCCAGCGCTGACTGTTGCTTGATTTGTCCTTTAGCAAATAGCATATTAGCATTTGCTGGCGAAGTATATTCGATTTTCTTTTTTTCACAAAAGTATTTTCGAATATGATATTCAATACTTTATACCTGTACTTTTTAACATTAATGTATGCGTCAACGTTAGTTCTACAGGATAGGTTCATCACCATTGATGGCATGCACGCTATAGAGGAAGACAAGGAAAAATTAAAAGCCCAACTGCACTATGACTTTATCATAATTAGATATATGAATCTCCTCTTGTTATTTTTTCACACCATGATATTAGTATAAAATTTTCATCAGCTTTATTGAAAATTGTTAATAATCTGATTTATTTAATGAGATTTTTTCTTTCAATCAATTATGCTTTTACTTCATCTACATGACTCGAATTAAAAATTTTGCTTAGGGTGTATTTGGCTTAGATGATAAAAATAAAAGATAAATTTTGAAATTAAAATATAATGTAAAAGATGTGAGTTCCAAAAAAAAAAAACTTCTCTCTAATATTATTTCTCTCGATCAAATATAATTTTAAGAAGATAAAGTTCAGTATCATTCATAACATTATAGTCCATGACTATATTTGATAGAAGTTTTTTGAGAAGTTATTTAAAAATTGAAAAGTTAGTAGATAGCTAAAAAATTAATTGGTATGTAGCTAGAAGTTAGTGGTTAAACTAATTTATTAAATTATAAGTATATAATAAATTAAAGCGATTTAGATATTACTTGAGACAAAAATAAAAATCAGTAGGAACTATAAAGTTTTTAAAAAATATTAGGGACTAAAAACAAGATCAAATTTTTTTATCAGAGATGAAAATATAATTAAGTTAAAATGAAATTTATTTTTTTATAATTGTTTAATAAAAAATGCTGGAAATATACATGAAATTTGTGTTATGGAAGGAAACTTTTGGTGCCATATTACATTTAGAGTAAATTATATAAATTTTCATTGAGGCTTGGAATTATTACATCGAACCGTATCCCTCCATTAGAATGGTTTAATTATATCATTGGTCCCTTAATTATAATTAAAAATTTAATTGTGTTCCTTAATTATTAATGTTAAATAAAGTCATTTAATTATTTATAATACTACAATTATACATTTTTTATAAGTTTTATTGACAAAAGTTATGAAAATAAATATTTTTATATCAGTTGTATTGATATTGGTTTATTGATATGCTTATGAGTCTACTATAAGATAAGTCATTTACTATAAATAGATTTTCAGGTCATATTAGTCTTATAAACAGATCAGATCAAGACCTAATAATTTTATAGTAAGTAAATAGGCTAGATTAAAGTTTAATAATTATAATATAGGTGATATTCAGTCAAAGCCTGGCATGTTCAGTTTTTCCACCCCCTACTTCCAATACTCGGCTTTCTTATAATTTTTACTTATTTTTTTCAGTGTTGTGATCAATATATATATATATATATATATAATACCCTGATGAAAGACTTACCCATGTTATCTTCTTTCTTACTGAACAAGTTCAATTTTAATCTCTTTCCTTTTCAACAAGTAAAGACAAGAGCATCGCAGTTGATAAGTAGTTTGTTCCTTTGGCTTTACAAAAGCAAAGCACTTTATGTGAGATAGAGACAAGACAACCAGCTTAGTGTTTTCTTTGCCGCATGAACTCCCACCTGTCCAAACTTTGATTCCCCTGTGCCCCAAATACAGAATTAAGTTGCAAAATCATATTGCACGTGAATCCAAAATCCAAATAACCATGTTGCCATGCACAGTACATTCGTAAATATTCTTGTTTAATTTTTCTATATCCATAACATGACATACAATATTGTGACTTGCGACTCAAAATACTTCAAATAATCAAAATCTCTACTTTTCTTTTACATATTACATATCACTCAAACACAAAATCCAAGTCCCCAAAATACAAAATCCAGCTTTCTATATGTAATATCTGGTTTAATTTTTGACAAAAAATATTAAAATGTAGTAGGAATAATTAAGATCACACATCCATGCCTGCACAGATTGTAGTTTATTAATCAGATAAAAGCATAATATATACATATATATATATATATATAGTTTGATGTTTAATTAATGTTTTTGTATCGGGATGGTCAAATTGTAAGATATATAGTGGTTCATGTATTGACATCACAAACTGGAGCTCCAAGAAGAGGAACCTGACCCACAAAACCTTTTCTCAAACCCATCAAAACATCACACTTGACATAGAAACCATAATGTGCAGAGTTGATGTCACCAGCTCTCCACCTCAACCTTCCGGACAACACAAGTTTCACGCCCACCACCCCATAATTCTCGTCCATGGCCAGTCCATTGGTCAAGTCCTCCGACACCGGCACCGCCACTCCTCCGATCTCCGGGGACAGCGACACGGCGCTGTTCTTCTCTATGAAGAGCGGCGGAAGCATGACGTGCGGCGTCACGGGCTGGTTGCGGTAGGACACGTAGGCCGAGAGCCTGTCAAAGGAAATGGAGACGCGCCTGTTAGGGTTTTTTATTACCACATTGAACTGCATGGCGATGGACATTAGTGGCGGCGACGTGGCGTTGAGGCTGTAGACGGAGGCGCTGGCCACCGTGAAGCGCGGCTTGTTAGGGTGGTAGGCCAGCCAGAGAACGAGGAGTATGATGCCGAGTAAGAGGAGGAAAACGGTTATGCAAATGCAGTGTTGACGTTTGGGGGCATTAGGTTTGAAGCGAGAAGGTGTGGCTTTGTCCATGTTGTGGACTTGGTGTTGGTGGTGGGGAACTTTGCCAGGGAAACGGTATTGTGTGTATTGGGTAGGGTTAGGGCTAGGGCTAGGGCGAGGGATGTGATTAGGGTTATAGTTATGGTCTTCTTGATGTTGTATCTGCATTTCTGCCATGGGAGGACTCGTTGACCTCTAGTTAAAGAAGTTGTCTTGTGTGTGTGTCAGTGGTTTATGAATATGGCTCTGTAGTGACAGCTAGAAATGGTGGGGGTTGTGGATATAGTGAAGAAGAGAAAAAAGTTAAAGGAAATCTATATGGAATGGAATAAACTTGGAAACTTGGAATCAAAGTATAAGCAAAGAGTTTTTCTTTTAGTTTTATTTGATCAATGGCTGATGATCGATCAATGATCACCTCACTAATGTACATGTTGCTATGTGTTTTACTTTTTTCCCTGTTTTATACCTTGCTTTGTCTTTATCCATGCTTCTTTTCTTTATTTGCTTTTACTAACGTGATGTGAACAAAGAAACCCGTAAATAAGCAATGCGAATCATTTGCAACTTTGTAAAATGTGACTACATGGACAAGAGAGTGAGAGAATCTCTTTTCTAAACATATATATAAAGATGGGTATATAAAACAGTACGTACACGTTGTGTGGAGTAATGAGGTTCCAATAATTAATAATGAATGGAACAACAAAAACATAAGCAGCAGCTAGCAACCTAAATGTGGATGGATGACGAAAGGAGGATTTGCATGCATCAGCTTTCTGCATTCGGTTGCATGTTGCATTCACTTCTTTACCTGCTTATCAGTTCGTTCCCTCCTGACTCCTGTGACCCGAAATTAAAGACACCTCAACAAAGAAAACTAATGCTCCCTTTGTACTAAAATAAATGTCTCCTTAGGTTGGTTATTTTAAAAAAATAAAATAAATAGATGAAAGAAAATAATAATTTTATAAAACTAATCTTAATATTAATATTATATTAAAAAAATTAATACTTATTAGAGTATCTCTAAAGTTTATTGCTTAATGAGTTACTTTTTTTTTTAAATATGGTTGTTTAATTTTTATTTTTTTAATATTGGAGCTGATCCACGTGTCATAGGATTAGTTAAAATTAAGTTCAAGTTGATTATGAGAAAAAATATTTTCTTACTATCTAAGGATCATTTAAGAGAAGTAAGTTAATAACGACTTAAAATTATATCATCGGAATAAAATATATATAAATTGCTTAAGTGACATTATAGAAATCAATTAATACAAGACAAACAACTTAAAATAGATTACTTAAATTATACTCATTGAAAATGCTTTAGGAGTTTTATTAAAAAATAATTGATATTATATTAAAAAGTTAAATTTGATACTTATTTTGATTTTTTTTAAAATTTATACTTATTTTGGGATGAAAGGAGTAAAATGTTACCTTTAAAAAGAAGAAGCTTTTCAATGACGTGTTAAAACTTGAAAGGACAAGAAAAGGGTGCAAATGATTTCAATGCATTAGACACAATAAAATCGCTTGTTCCCCCATTGGAAGTGTCAAATGTAGGTCAGTGATGTGGAAGTTAATTAGTATACTTTGCAGTTTTCTTTTTAGGGAAATTGTACGGTCTAGCTAGTTACTGGCAACTAACAATAATATAATTAAGTAGTGATGATGAAAGCTTTTCATTCTTCAAGAAAAAAAAAGTGTCAAATGTAGGTCAGTGATATGGAATACTTGTAGAAGAAAAAAAAAAGACTTCCATTTCAGGGGAGCAAACGTGTGATGATGAAAGCTTTTCATTCTTCAAGAAAGATTGTTAAAGTTGTGTTAAGTGCGAAGAATTCCCATATTAGATGAAAATGAATAAGTTGAGCTAGCATTATATAATTGATAAAAAAAAAAATCTATACATACAGTTAGCTAGAGTGTCTCTGTAATGCTAGAGACTATTGAGCATACATATTAATTAATGTATATAAAATTATTTCAATTTAACTAATAGTTGATTGATACTTTTTTATCAATAAATGTTAATTTTTAATATGATTGGTCTATCGTGAATATGAATATGTAGTAACATTAATTATATTTTATCATCCTTAGTAATTTTGTCAAATTCAAACTCAAACACAATATTCCTTAAAATTGTTTCATATTTAAAGAAAGAGAATTTTTAAGGATATGACATTTTACTAATATTAGAGAAAATATTAGACAAACAAATAGGAAAAGAAATGAGATAAATAATTTTAAGAAAAAATTCTTGGACATTCAAGGAGTGTAGACACGAAAAGACAAGAAGATGTGAAAGATATACATAATTATATTGTGCAGGACTCATAAACTTTATGTGACATTTTATTTGATACTTAAATCATCTACGCTACAACAACCCTTATAAACAAAGATCAATAATCATGCTCAATTAATATAAATACAGGATTCCATCGAATCCCTAGATACGATTAAACACACACTTAACGCACGAGCATTAAGTTTGTGCCCCTCTCTCTCTTTCGCTCATGCGAACTCTACTTTAACATATATTTGATTTACTTTTCTCACTCATATTCTTACTTGGGCGTGGATAATTCATTTTACAAGTCCTCTCTCCTATCAAAAATAACTCTTAAAAATTTGAGACCACACTCAATCACATCCATCATGATGTGTCTATTCATTCTGATGTGTCACGGTTTCAGATTTTGGTAAAAACAATAATAATTAATTTTAATGATATAAAATAACAAGAAGAAAGAAAGAAATAAAAAAAAAGTATCAATAAAGTGTTTGAGTGTCCAAAAACCCATTCACCAGTCCCCTTTTTATGTTTCATTTTGTGCATTTTCAATTAAAACATAACACCTTAAGTCCTTAACATTAAAAAAAGAAGAAGCAAAATGTTGTTATATGAAAGAGAATCTTTTTAAAGATCGACGTGTCACTCTTTAATCGGAACAGCAAGAAATGAGACAAATTATTTGTCTCGATCCTTGGTATGTCCGTTTGGTTGTCTCTCAATTAATATATAAGTCCTTAGAAAAAGTTCCAAAATTTTACTATTTAAAAGATATTTTTTTAATCGAAAGGAATAAGACATACCACGAAAGTAATTCATTTCAATTTATTGTGAACAGTACATCCACTTGGTAATTGGAGCGTTAACTGCTTCTAAGGGTATCGCATGCTTTATTAGGGCAAAAAAAATGTGCTTTTAAAAATTTAAAAAGTACGGTTTAAAAAGTTATAATAATAATTTATTTAAAATAAAATTATAAAATTTATTTTCACTGTTTTTCTAAATAGCTAAAAAAATTCTTAAAAATTTGATGATAGAATTAATTTTATTTTCACTTAAATAAATGTCTATCAATTTTCAAGTATTCAATTAGTTGTTGGCCATCAATAAATATTTTAAATCTATCTGTTTTTACAAGGAAATAAAATGGTTAAAGTACATCAAAATTATTTGACAATACTCCTATAAAAAGAAATACTCAAAGATAATCATGTTATTTACCCCAAAAATTACAATTCATTTCATTATGAGAAGTACAATCAAAGTCATATTTGTTTTACTAGGTTTTCCCGGATAATCTAGGCGTGAAGTTGTAGTATAGCTTAATCTCAAGCAATGTGTCTTAAATATCTGTTAAGACAAACCCCATTTAACATCTTCACGGGTAAGCCTTTCTCCCTCCAACAATCAAATCAAACCTGATAAAACTCGTGGAGCCAAGCCAAAAGTTCACTGCTTGTTCATGTAGGTCCTTGATTGGGAAATTAGAAATGCTTTTTTCTTTCCTTCTCTATTCTTCGAAGAACCTTATAATGTGAAACAGTTGTAGCGAGTGGTGATTATTTCTTTATTTTATTCACAAAAATAAGCAAATAATGTCCAAAGTGAAGATAGTGACAGCACAGAATGAGCCCCAAGAGAGAAGATGCTAAAGATGAACAACCAGAAATAGCCGAAGGTGATGTGGCTCGATTTGAGACCTTTCATGGACGTTTGGATAAAATTAAAACGATCAAGTTTCTGCTTGCAATGCAAAGGAGATGTATTGATTACTGCTAACGTGTCTTCATTTCAATCATAGACTTGTTAATTCAATTCTTTTCGGAGTTTGGATCATGCATCTTCAAGTCCCACATCAACCTAGACATGGTGTGTCCCACAAGTGCACATTATTGATTCTTTTCCTGTGAAAGTTCATGCACTGATTTCATCAAGGACCACTCTTCAATATGAATGTGTGCTTTCTATCATTATGACCATTAACTTTCAGCCTTTCAGTTAAAACTGCATCCCAATCTCTTCATTAGAGACGAAGACATAGCTTGAAAGTGAGACGAGAAGAAAACAGTAGAACATGAACATGCAAGCGGAACCATAAGAGTGTTAAAAGGCATACTTTTCTTTAAGATACTACACCACCTTCCAAATAACATGGAGACTTCAGGGGCCGTTAGCTTCTTACAGGTATGCAATCTTACTTTCTGACACTAATTGCTATTTATCGAGGAAACAGCAAATTAGTATTGATGACAATTGTGAATTGAAATAGATCGGGCAAATTCGTGGTGTGAGTTTAAAACAATGCTTAAATGCCGAATGCAAAGAAAGATCAATCAGTTGCAAAACCCATGTAATTACAGACCCATATTACAGACTGAAACCTAAAACCTATGTAATTACAGACCCATATTAGTATTCAACCAAGAAAACATATACACAGGCAAAACCCAAACCAATCCCACTAAATAATTACAATTCTAAAGTTGTAAGTGGCAGTCCAAATGTAAACCCAGAAGAAAACACCTAAGAATGTTTAGCACTACCCTTTAGCTATCTCCCTACTGGCCTACTCTTCTTTTGCCTAATGGATAAACAGATTCCAACAACACACAGATACCACCCTACAGCTAATCCTTGTTGACACAATCGGTGTTACAGTCAACTGTAATTTAATACTACAGGAAACCTAAAGAGAACAATGTTCATGAATCACCACCAGCCTCAGCGAATGGATGATTATGTTGTCGTACAAACTGCCCCTTCACCCGAGGCCGCTGCTCTGCCAGTCTTTTCCGGCTTTGATATCGAACCTATACAAGAAATTAGAGTACTTGTTAATAAGATCTTTAGTGAAACATGCTATAGGAGTTTCCAAGCCAACTGCAATCATAGATATAAATTCACCATAAATAATCTTAAAGTAGCCTTTTACTAAGTGCTGTTTATGATACCTTTTTCTCGAAGCATCTCTCTTTCCGCTTCAGTCGAAACTTCACTAGTGCTGCTTCTCTTTGACTGGAGTGATGAGAATCTGTCACTCTAAATCCATCATAATTATGACAACCACTATCACTGAAACCATCTGAGGTGTTCTTGGATACTATAGCTGAAGTAGCATGTCCATCATTTCCACTGTCCATGCTTCCATATGCACTACTATTAACATGATTTGCAGCATCATGGCATAAATTATTACCAGCACTCTGATCAGCAGCAGGAGACTCATGCCTTGCGTGATCTGAATCAGTATTATCCTTTACATTTTGATCAAGACAAGTAGCATCATTGGAACAGTCATGAGGTTGATCTGAGCAGTGACTTTCAGGATTGGACTGGGAGGAGGTACTTGTGGGAAAGGGAGAACTCTCATTCTGGCAGACTGGTTTTGGACTCAACATGGGGTGAATGCCAGATTGTGCATAGAAAACAGAAGTAAAAACATGACCATGTCCCTCAGACTTAAGCTTGGAGATAACTCCTGAAACAGGTAAGAGTCCATACTGACCAATGACTGTACTGATCATATTCTCCAGGTTCTGATTTGAGTCGTCATACTGACAATTTCCAGATAATTTAAGGCATTCATGAGAATCCCAATTGAGCCAGTTTACTTTAGGAGATGTAATCGATGGTGGTGAAAAAAGAGGCTGCAACAATTTACTATTACTGTACCTGCATATAGAAATTATTACCCATCGTCAGAAAATCTGTGTAATCACAATGATGTTGAGTTTTTGAATGGGTCAATAGGAAAAAAAAATACTTTAGAATGAAATACTGGATAGTGATTTCTCATCATCCAAGGATGAAAGCTTAAACATGGCCTTTATTTTTGGGTGGTAGGGAGAGGGGGAACCATAAGAGTGCAGAAATTTAATGTTTAAATAAAAAAAGGGCCAAACCAGTGTATAGTTTTACATAGAGATGATTTGATCCATAAACTTAAAGGAAACAGTCCCAAATGGTTATTAACAAAGTCTCTTTGAAGAATTCTTCTTATTGTTGATAACTGTGCACAAAAACACCCATGTATCTGTGGTCTTCAATATTTTAGATTTTAGAAGCATAACTATATTTACCATTATTAGGATTATTGGATCCTTCCATAGATTATAGGCTCTGAAAAATATGTTTCAGTACAAATCACCATTTATTCAGCTTTCATCAATACTAATCCTACATATAGAACAACATAAACAAGACTGACGAAAGACATGAAAAGCACATGTTAAAATTCAAATAACAAAATTCCATGAAGAACTTCCTTCTGCTGACTAAAATTTGTTTCTTTGATGGTCAGAGGAAATATTGTATGGCATCTGGTTTTGGTAGATATCATTTTAAGAACTAAAGAAGTCAAGAAAACACTGAACTCACCAAGAAAAGGCAGAAGTATTTGAATGGTTCAATCTTTGAGATTCCTCAGTTGATTCACTTGCTTGTTTACCTGAGCTGCCAGGAAAATCACTTCTTAAGGAAAGTTCCAATTGCGTTTCACAATCAAACTTGGTTGTATTACCACCATTGAGACTACAGTTTTCATTAGGGTGCTTTGGAAGATTTCCAAATGTGGCAATCAAGTCAATAGCTCCTTTAGAAGGTTTCACCTGCTCAGCATTGCATCCATGCAATATAGAAACATGAGAATTGTCTCTGCCTAACTCAGATTTTAAGATTTCATCCTCGTTTTCAGTTTCAGGTTCAGCAACACCACAGTCTTGTTCTAGCATTAAATCTGTCAATTCAAAACTTTTGTCACACCTTGCAGCCTCTGATACAATTGTAATTGATTTATCTGCATTAAATGTTTTTAATAGACGACAAAACAGTCAGCACATTGAAACAAGATAAAAACAAATTCTAATCAAAGTGTAAAACAAAATTCGCCTACCCTCTGTTTCATCCTTATGCTTAGCTGATTTCCTTTCAAATTTGGCAAACTTTTCATGGTCCACCATATCAATTTTGTTCAGTTTAGAACTTTCCAGCTGGGGCACATCCTGCATATTTTCCACAAATGTACTCTCGGCTTCAAAAATTGGGGATGCACAAGTGCTCTGCACATGAGTTTGCATAACTTGGCAATGTACATCCTGGGACACATCCTGCATATTTTCCATGTATGTACTCGCAGCTTCCATAATTGGTGATGTACAAGTGCTCTGCACAAGAGTTTGCAAACTTGTGGTTTCTATGTGAAATTTCATGAAACAAAACTAATCTAGAAAGAATATTTTTCCAAAAGCTAAGTGGCTTTGAAAATGCATTGTGCAATAGATTTCAGGTTGCATGTCTTTATATGCTACTCAAGCCAAGAAGTGAGTGAAAACTGTCGATAGAATTTCAGAAATAAAATTGACTAAATTAAAAGTCAATCACTTCACACTCAACACACCGAAGGCTAAGAAAATTGACAAATTTGGCAAAATTGAGGCAGTAAAACTTACTTGAGCCTCACTTAATCTCTCGCTGCATTCATTGTTTTTCTTTGAGGAAGCCACAGAACCATTAGATTTATTGCTTGCAGAATTGTCTTCTGAGGCAGTTTTAAGTTTTTTCGGTGAAAATGTTGTATTTTGAGTAGGAGTGATAATCTGAATAAATAATATACAGCAGAGAGGAAAGAAAAAAAGGAATAAGTAAATATATGCTAAAATAGCAAGCCAAGCTAAAAGAAGGAAAAAATACAAAATTATCTCTTTATAAAAGACTGGGGAATATGACATACAGTGTGCCTTCTCCATACATGTTGCCACAAGTTCCTAAGCTCATTCTTGCGAATGGGTTTTATAAGAAAATCAACTGCCCCGTTTAACATGCATTTCAACGCCATGTTAACCGAATCATGAGAAGACATCACTGCACACCCATGAGAATAAAATGAGCTCATTAACCATTTCGATCTTACACTGAGACTAAGATAACAAATACATAATAACAAGTCAACATACTTATGACAGGAATGCTTTTACAAATGTCATGCTCCATGATTAAAGAAAGAAGAGCAAATCCAGATATTGCTGGTAGCTCCACTTCTGTTAATATGAGATCTAGCTCAGATGCCTTCTTCTTCAATGTTTCCCATGCCTTTAATCCATCCGGAACTGCAATAACTACATTGAGTAAAGAGAATACCATTAAGTAATAAACCATGAAAACAATAATGTCAATCCGAAATTGGATCATCCATAATGTTTTGCATTATCAGATCCAAAAAAATTAAAAATCTTTGTATGGTATTCCAATCTATGATAACAAATTACTACATATATTATATCACTAAAACTTTTCTTCTCATCTCTTGGTATCTCTCCAAAATACGATGCTAATAAATCCATCATTTAAAAGGAAAGAGGAAAAATTAAAACAATTAGGATTTTTGGAACAAGTTACCAAATTTAATTTTATGTTATTAAAAAAACTAAAACTACAGTTCGGGTATTCAGGTTCATTGCCTTTTTGTTTAAAACAAAACAATGTGAAAATAGCGACGAATAAACATATAGATGAAAGAAAACAGAGATCCTCAATATGAAGACAAAATAGAATACTGCATTCATGATAACTTTTTTTGGTTCATTATAAGTCATCAAAACTGCAAAAGCATGCTAATTTTTGAGAAAAGGAGGGAACAAAATCAGCAACACATTTAACTACGTACACTACAAAAGAAAGTAATGCATTAGTGATCAAATTTGGTGGTAAGAAGTTTAGTTTTTTTTTTTTTTCCCACAGGAATAACAGAATCACACAAAAATTTAGTGACATTTTTTTTAAATAAATAACATAAATAATTTCCTCACTAATTTTTTTTTCAGTGGTAACCTTCGCTCAGATCCTCTCCAGTTTAATCGATCCCAACCATTCATACATTTATAATTTAAATTTATCAAATATTCAAAATAAAGGATGGCTGAAATTTCGTCCAGTTTATTCAAAACTGGAGAGGATCTTTTTGGTGATAGATGACAAAATCCAACACGTTGAAAACTAAACAGAAGCATCCTTTGGATGATGCTAATTGCTACCGCAATCATACACGTAAAGTAATTCCAGAGACCATAATCAAAACGGCAGAACACAAGTTAAATTTTCGCAAGTAAACGACAACTAATTAAGCAATACAATGCCATAGGATAAACGACATAAACAGCGAAATCATATAAAAAAATCTCGAGGATTAAAAAGAAGAAGAAGAAGAAGAAGAAGAAAAAAACCCGTGTAACTGCATTTGCGAAGAAGCGCGGCGATGATTTGGCGCGTGGAATGATCAGCTTCTACAAGCAGCACTCTGAGCACCATCCGCGGCAGAAACCTCTCCCATTGAACCAGCTCCGCAATGCTATTCTCCGTCGTCGTCGTCGTCATCGCGCAGTTCAACTCATCCATTCTCGAACAACAGCATGGTTCGTTCCACAGCCAGAAAGAATAATAACCCTAATCGGCCACAAGGAAGAAGAAGAAGAAAACAGAGTGAATGAAATTGACTTCATCATCATCCTCAACACATGTAAGAGAGAAAATAATAGTAACAATTTCCAAACCGCCCTTTACTTGCTTCTTTGCTCAGTTTCTGGCAAGCAGCTTTCGCCCACAACCACAGCCGTGAAAATAGTTAGAAATATCTTCCCACCAAAACCTCAATCTCTCATCAAAAGGTGGATCGCAACTACCAGGCTGACGTGGCACCATTTCAGCCATCCCTTATCTTATTACACAAGCATGGGCTCCACCAGACGGACACGTGTTGACTCGACGTTTTCTCTCTGCACAGTAACATCTGGGTTTTATTTTACCATATTTTTATCTCGCGTACAGGCTCACAAGTTTAGGGTCTAAAAACTAAATTTTAAAAAAATTTAGGGATTAAAAAGTTAGTTAACCCATTATTTTATTATAAATACGTGACATACATAGTTGATGTATGAACAAAGATGATAGTACAAAGTAGCTTGTTGAGAAGTTAGCAAGAGGGACATAGAATATTATGAATAAATTACTCAAAGAATCAAATGTATGAAGTTTTTATTTTGGATGATAAATTATCTTTGGATGTATAAATGGCGTTGATAAGTTGTATGTTTGAGTTTGACTCAATAAAGGCATATTGATCTATTCGATGAGACACACTTAAATTCTATGCAAAAAAACTTGAACATGTAAACTAGTTGCACGACTTTTACATGTAAAAAGCGGTTGTTCATCTTATTTTAAGTAAAAATTGGGTTAAAAAACTTCACGTATAAAAGATTATTGGTGCAATTAATTTTGTACTCCAAGATGATTGCTACAATGTCTCTTATCAACTGCACCAATCTTCTCTTATGGAATATTTAATTCACTTGGGGTAAGTTAAGCAATCATGTATAGAAAAGAAATGTCTTTTCACCTTTTTATTAAAAAATTGAAGCAAATAATTTATAGTTGTAAAACTATTAGAGTTTTATGTTGTTAACCTTCAATACTATTTTATGGGATGTATTGATAAATTAGCAAAGGTTCTTATATTTTTCTAGACAAAAATGAATAAAAACACCTAGTTAAGGAGTGCCTTATTAGATCTTTCTCCAAAGATTCAATATTGGAATCCAAGAAGTCAAACACATCCACATTCCAACATTTCAAATTAGTTTTCAATTGTTTGAGTTCCTCTTAAAAAAGTGAATAATTTCCAAAATTCTACCTCTTATCCTCTCAAACATGTAGAAACAAAGTTTTTTAAATATGAATGAGACAACTAACCATTATTGATCCTATGTGTGGTTTAGGTCTCAATTTAATTATTTCATTTAAGAAATATTGGACAATGATATGAGAAATTTGTATTCTCTATCCATTGGGTAGTTATTTTCCTTCCAAGCATAAAGTTTTTCAATTATAAAAACACCGTGATAGAATAGACAATATGAAACAAAGAAGTGAGGGAAGAAAAAAGAGATGATGAACATATGAACATATGAAACAGAAGGGAGAAATGAGAGATTGCGTCACTTGTTTTTCATGATCGAGCTTCTTCTTGTAAGTGTGTGATGACTATGTCATTTTTTTTATCTTTTCAATTGCTAGTTTTCTATCTAGGATTTTATACGGTAAATGGACTGATGATGATGTATCACCAAACACGTGAAAGATATTTTAATGTATTTTTTATATAGAGTTATTGTAATGAGTTATGTATATTGGACCCAAATCTTTATGATTTATTTATAATACATTGAACTACTTAATTAAATACTATTAGATAAAAAATGTCTTTTATTAAAATAAAATATTTTACTAATTTCATGCTTGATAATTATTTTGAAATAAAAGTTCTTTGTTCCTCATTCCTTCATTCAATCCTTGTGGCCACACCCGTTCGGCATCGATTTTGTCTCCTCTATCTTCCTCAATTTCACTGGCTACGTCTCCAAGATCGCGCAAACGTCGCCGAATTTTGCCAAGAAGCTCGTCACCTTCGTCGGCGAATTAGTGATCTCCGTGATCAACGAACAGTGCTCCGACATTGCTAGGGCTTTCTTGCCTGCTCTCTCGTAGGATATTCTTCTAATTTTGTCCTCCGACACCACCACCCCCGTCGCCGCCTAAAGGAACGTTGTCGTCGTCATCGAAGAGAAACCACTTGTTCCTAGCATCATTGAAGAGAACCTCTTTGACGACTCTAGAGCATCTCAAATACCAATTGGATGCAGGGATGTGGATTTGGATTTCATTTTTTTGCAGATCTGATTGTGTGCCAGATCTAGTTTTGATCTTTTGGTAGATCTAGTTTTGGGTGTTGTTAGATGCACCCAGCATTATTGCTGGTGCACTCAACATTTGTTAAAAATGTCAAAATTGTCTTTGTGCTTTCTTTGCATTTGTGCTGGGTGTGTATGAGGGTGGTCTGTAAATCATACGGATCAAGTTGATCCGTATGGTTGATACGGATCAAGTTGATCCGTATGTTGATATTAAGCATACAAATTAACTTGATCCGTAAAAGACTTACGGATCAACTTAAAAGGCTTACAGATCAAGGATATTTTAGTCTTTTCCTCTTTAGTGCTAGGTGCACCAACAATAATGTTGGGTGCACCTAACAACACCCTCTAGTTTTGTGGAATGCAAGGTAACGAGCACGAGTTTCATATACTCGATAATCAACCAGCAGATTACTAAGAATTCACTATCAAAATAATAATAAAATATTTATATATAATATATTAGTTAAACATTTCGACAATATAATTAAATAAAATAATAAATTTTACAATATTTGTAGATGTTACAGCAGTATTAGATCATTTGTTATTATTAAACATGAGAATTCTTTTATTCGAAAACAACACACTAAATAAAGGTATGATAAACAATGACTTCCATTTAGATTTATTATTTTTAACATTAACTCGATGATAAATTTAAATGTCTATCGAGTTTATTTAGAATTTATAAAGTTTACTAAAAAAGAATTTACACATACAACTCGCAAAGAGTAAGTGAATTTATAAACTTGTAATAAATAAGAATTAACTCAAAAGTTTGATACAAATGATCCAATGAGCTTGCTTTTATTTTCATTTACACCAATGATCGAAAAAAAAAAACACCACCAGAAGCAGTGGCACACAACGGTGGAATTAGAGGAAGATGAAGGCTTGATGGAGACAGTAAGACAGACAGAGAAGAAAGAAGAAAGGGATGAAACGGGAAAAGAAGAAAAAAAGTAAAAGAAAAAAAATCATGGCCATCTATTTAAAAAATAAAAAATCTAATGAAAAAAAAAACCCTCTCGCACAGTGCAACCCTTTAAAAAACATCGGCTCGCACCGTGCAACCCACATAAGGAGTACACACGTGAGACTTAACCAAATTAAGACATATTTGAGAAACCAGCGACAAAAATTACAATTTAGTCTAAGAAAAAATACTTTTAAAAACAAAGAGCAATTGATTTTATGAGACCTTGTTTCAAATACAAAACATTCAAACAACTGAATTTAATCATACCTTAAATTCTTGTCAAATTCTAATTATTTTGAAAAGTTAACATCTGGAAAATTAAAAGTGTTTTACATAAGTTGTAACAAACGGACCAATCTAATCGCACCTTGGTGCAAAAACTGCTATCTTAGGCATTCAAACAATGGTTATGGTTATAACCACTATCATAGAGGAACTTAATTGGTATCAAAGGTATTTTTTTGGAGTAGTGAACGGTAAAATCATGAAAAAAAAACTGCTTAATTGGAAACAAAATAACAAAACCATCCACCCAAAATAGGAAAAAGCTCTTATGAAGTGAGGAAATACGGACGGTAGATCTAAAATCATAATGCACTTAAAACTGAATGAGCCTTGGACCCCAAAATATGTAAAGAATAGGGTTAAGTCATGATCATAAAGAAGTACTGACCTTATATAAATAATACCAAAAACAGACTTGGCTTTGACTGCATACTTGAAGACTTACAATTTAATAGTTTCATGCTGCTTGTCATACAAATTTACTGAAAAAGCAGCTTCTCAATACAAGAAAAAAATTCATTTGGACAATGTATTTTGTACCCATATCCCCTTTGTATCATAATGCTAATGACCTGGGCTGACATAATTTAAATCACGCAATGCCTGCAAAAGTTGTCTTGCAATTCTCTTACTAAGTTTGGTAGTTCTTCTTACTTTTCTTTTTTCTTGTAGCAAAGCTGCTTGGTCCAATTTCTATCGACATTCTTTTCGTCCTGCAGAATATGGGGAAAAAGAAAATTCAACATATATGACAATATGGAAAATCGAACATTACAACTAATTTGTCCTAAAATCATTCAGAGACTTTCATTTCATTATTTCATACTGAAGAAAATACCTTGATGACAACTCTTCTGACTCCTTGCAATCCTCAGCAGCATCACCATCTATGAGGAAAACATCATCTACTGAATTAATTTTTCTCATACACATAAGCAAGAAACCATATGAGACACCAATACTCTCACTCCTAGTAGCAATGAAGAATAACTAATAATAAGAGCATATAATTGTCATCATTTATGCATTCATCATCAGTGTCGAGTTACAAATCAGTAAAGTGCCTGTTTGAGAAACACTCAGAATCAATCCTTCCTTTCAAGGCACAAATTTCAATGTAAAATCTGTAGTTGGGATTAATTTGGCCACACATTCCAATTATGTTCAACAGTTCAAAATTAATTCTATCAAAATCAATTCTGCGCATCTTTAAAATAAACAGACCCTAAGTTATTGACTGTCTAAGTTAATTTGATATTAAATTAAATCTCATTTGAGTTGAGCAAGCATGAGGAGTATACATACCAATTACATCTCCCTCTTCAGTTCCCTGCTCTGACTCTGACTCTGACTCTGAACCCCATCGATCGCCACCATCATCATTGTCCCAACGATCACCAGCAGGAGGCATCCAGAAGTCTTCTTCTGTGTCACTATTCTCATTGGAAGACTTCCTAACTTCAGATATAACCTCTTCAATTCCCTTGTCCTTATTATTTTCCTTCTTCATTCTATCTTTTTTTGCACCATCTGCACTTTTTGACACCTGCAATTTCTCCTCATCAATTTCCTTGACCTTATTCTTTTTATTCTTTTTCTTCTTCTTCATTCTATCCTTTTTTCCACCATCTGCACTTTTTGACTCATGTAAGCTCTCTCCACCTTCCAATCCATGACACAACAACTTTTCTTCTTCCTCTTGCTCTGTTTATAGAAGCCAAAATGCATCAGTAAATAAAGCACTACAAAATCCATACGCAATCACGTATTATATAATCTGCAAATACTAGCACAAAAACTGAGCCCCACTTCATCCATGAAGCTCTGCTATCACTCCAAATCCAAAAGAATTTAGCAAATACAAGATATCACTGACCTAATTTATTGAGAAACCTTTTCCCACTCATATGCTTCCAGATATGTTCCTCTGACTTATTGACATTGTCTCCAGTCAGCTTACATATCAACTTTGAACTGAAGAATAGGAACAAAAATAACTGTTATTACATACTTGACAGATACAGAGAATGGGGGAAATTAGAAATACTTGAAATACTGCAATTGTGACCATATCTGCTGCCTGTTGGCAATTTCCTGTAATGTCAAGTTTAGGACTTTTCAAATTTTGTTTTACATTCTCTGAAGTTTTTATTTTATTTTTAAAAGAAGCTTTTGTACCCATGCTCAGTGCAATTCGTGCCACTTACTTTCGTAAGGAACAGCACCACTGAAAACAATTATAAAAAAATCCAATTCGTCAGAAATCACCGTTAGTGTGAAAATGACGAAATCCACTACTAAACAAACATTTTTTTCTTCCATGTTTGGCGCACAAGGTTTGTTCAGCAACACACAAACCCCTGAGCTAAATCTATGAAAACCAAATGCGAAAATTAGCTAAACGTAAAAGTGCGTTCGTTATTGGAAAGATTTGATTGGTTATTCTGTTAAACCTAAAAGCCCCTATCGAACCACAAGATTACTATGAGAGACACATTTGAAGTTCCAAAGGCAGAGTGTAACAGAATTGGAAAGGAGAATAGTTATAGTTATTATTACCGGCAGAGAGGGTCTTGTTTGAACATGTTGAGAGGGGGTTTGTTATTGGACAAGGCGAAATCGATGAGACCCAAACGGCATTTTTTGCTGTGAGAGTAGAACGCTATGTCCTTCGAGAGGACCTCGTGCCCTGTTTCTAAGCACTTGAAACGCCCGTTTCCTAATTCTGTGAAATTCGGGGAGCCTAGCAAGTTGCTCCCTTCCTTCTTCCGAGTTTCTTCCGTCGTAGCCATGCTCTTATTCACCCTCTAAAGGATTCTTTGGAATTAACAGTCTTGTTAAATGGTGTTGTTTTAGGGCACAGGATTTTTTTTCTTTCTTTCTTCTAGTTTATTGTCATTTTTTTAAAAGATTTTAGTTGAGTAAATAAACATTCTCGTTTTGGTCTATTTTACAAATTAATCCCTATTTTTTTTTAAAATATAAAATATGGTAAATTTCAAACAATGAAAGAAGCCCAATTTCATGGCTTTCACAGTAACATCTGGGTTTTACTTTACCATATTTTCGTCTGGTGGTGTGTACAGGCTCACAAGTGGAGCTCCCAATTTTAATTCATTTTTTCCCCCTTCCTTTCTTCCTTTGCACATTGTTTTTTGGTACATTTTATAGATATGAATATGAATGAGGAATGATTTTAATTTCTTTAAAATTATTTTTTATTTTCATCATTCTTTTTTAAAAATCTAATACTTTAAGTTAGTTACAATTAAAACTATTACTATTTCATAAAAAAATTAGAATATTTAATTTCAAAAAAATAAAGAATTATGATAAAAAATTAATTTAAAAGTAATTTTATAGTAAAATGATATACCGTGGAATGATATGATAATAGTAGTGTGCAATGTATCATGCATCAATGAATCCAAGATCTCTTAAAAAAATGAATCAAAAAATAAATGTAGCATGCATTAATTGTTGTTCATGCAATATTTCTGAGTGTACATAAATAACATGACCTGCCAGTTTTTTATTTTCTTTAAAATTTCTACCAAATAAAACTACTAATCAATTATACGAAAGAAAAGCAAGTTTAAGTCCATTGACTAGTTTTTCTGTTCTTCTTTTTTATTAGTATTAGTCAAAATTATGTCAAAAACTTGTATGCATAATTGAATTTGAGAATTGAGATGTTCTGCCAAAATTGAGTTATTGTCTCTAACTTCGATATCGTGTTACTATACAGTATTGGCTTATTTAAGTTGGATGATAAAAAGGGCTACATCGTCAATCATCTATTGAAATACATGCATTATAGCACTTGTGAACAGAACAAATATAATTATACTAATTATCGGTACATAATATAACCTGTACTCAATCCAGCTCATCTTAAAAAACATAAAACAATTTACTACTAAAACAATTTGTACAATTCAATTACATGGTTATGTAAGCAACTGATTTCATTTTATAATTTTTCAATTTTTCTATGATAATTTTTTCACTATATCTATAAGCAATTTATTGACAATAACTGATTAAATTGTTGATATTTTTCTTACAAAAACATTGTTAAACTTCTCTTATTTTCTTGGCAATAGAGTGTGTAGTCTTAAAAGGAAAGTTAAAAACAAAAATACACAAATAAGCTCAGTTTGATGGTTTTATATATATAATTAGCACCAAGATTGTGATAATACCTTTAATAAGTATTTTTCTCTCAAATAAATCATTAAGGACCCTTTATTTATTTTTTAAAAAATCGATTTTCAAATTATTTAAAAAAATAGATATTGCATATCTTTCAGAAGTTATTTTGTGTTTGGTTAAAATTATAAAAATACTCTTTATTTTTAAAAAAATAGTTTCAATATTTTTTTTCAAAAGTTACTAAAAAACATAGAAAAACACTAAACTTATAAAAGTATTTTAAAAAAATAAAAATAAAAATGATCTTTTTCATGAAAAAATAACGTTGAAACAAATGGACTCTAATAACTAATAAGGTCAATATCTCACTAGGGTATTCTGATTCATGTTTTTGCCACCCGAAGACTATTTCTGTTTCAATAATATCCCTATGCTTGTGAATTGTGATAATGTCTTCCTTATAGAACCAAGTTTACTCTGCTTATCAGTATCATGTGTTGCCGTCATCAGCTCTGTAAACTTAGAAAGTATAAAGGAAAAACGTCTTCCATGGTTTACAAAACAAAGCTGCTGTTATAGCCAACTCAAACTACTGTTACAGGGCTATTCACAGCATGTTCGGACTACTTCTAGAAATATATTTGATGTGATTTTTCATGTCTTTACTGACACTACTAATAGTGTGTTTTGATACAAATTGAGAATCCACATTTTAATGTAAATCTACATTCATTTTTTCCATAAAAACACAGAAGCATTTTATGTGCGTTGGATGCTACAGACACCAATCCAAGCAGGCAGTAATTCTAGCTTCTGTGTTTTTTAGCCATTGGACGTGATAAACTGTCTTGCAAACGCATTTCTAAACACAATCACACATGCCATTATGACCTATATAAGGCATCTGTTACAGTGTAAAATAGCTTTACTCGGCATAAGGTTGTTCACTTTCTCAGTTTCACAATTCTCTGCAACAGTTATAGTAATGGTAGTAGTATTCATCCCACGGTTAAATTCAAAATTCAAATTGTCTCAACTACAATTCTTTGATATCACTCATTGCAACTTGAAATACAAGAGAAGTAAAATAGAATGAATCCATTATTTTACTGAACTGCCGCAGTGTCAGGCTCACCTCTTCTTTGAGCTAAAACTTTCTAGTTCAAAAAGCCTCACAAATATGTCTCAGCTATACACACTACAAGTCTTCATTCATGTGAAAAACCAAAATTGCTGCCATTATTATGCAGACACTAAAGCTGCAGTTATGGCTCAGTCCTCACTCCTCTCTACACCCTCTTTAACGATTAGTGTACGACCATAAAATTCCTGCAAGAAAGACCAAACTAATTAAAAAATAACAGTGACAAATTTCTGCCTCTGATTGAAAGGAGAGAAAGGCATAGACTCGGCTGTTCCCTTGTTTAAAATCACGCAACACTCTTGCACTAACTATATTTCCAAATCTGCAAAAGAGATCTCTCAACTGTTCGGGTCTAACAGTCTTTGCAAGATTGCCAACATACAGCTTATGAGGAGATTCATAATATGAAATTCTCTTGGTTGAAGAGTTCATTTTGTTAAAACTCCTCCTTTTAGAATTCATCTCAATTGAAAATCTAACCCGCAATTCGCACCCACCAACATCCTTCAGCCAAAAACAGAAAAAAAATAGAATCAAACAACTAGGGCATGATGAATCTAATACAAGCAAGGGAGAGACAGTTTCCCCCTACAAACTGATCCATCCAATGCAGCAACTGCATTTCTTGCTGAGTGTATGGATCCCAGTGTCACATAGCTACACCCCTTACTTTCATTATTCTCAGCATTCCGGCAAACCTGAAGTAAAGCAAGTACATCACGATAAAGACAAGACCAGATGATGATTCAGAATTCAGATTATAATGATTAGAAACTTTGCTTTATCACAATTTTCAAATTGGACTAGCAAAATTTGATAATGAAAATCTTGCAACCTATGATATGAGCACTGACACTTCTTCCCAATGTTGGACACATTTACACTTGTCAGACACTACTAATTAGGTGCTTAATACAACAACAAAGTCTTATGCCACTGAATCAAACACCACCTTATTCGACACGATTAAAAACCAAAGGGCTAGGAGTCTAGGACACTTGAGTCTACGCCTCTGTGCAGATGGAATTGAATAAATAAGAGAAAGCAAAAGAATAAATAAATAACCAAATGGAAGAAGCTGCGAAAGTGTGAAGCTTGCATTATCAACAATGAAAAGAAGAAAAAAAATATTTGTATTCATAATTGAATGAAAAACACCACCTTAGTTGATGTTTTGAAAATGTTGTAAAAAGAAATTTAAAAAACGAAAATTTATAGTTAAAAAACAGAAATAAAAGTAACATTTTTAGAATTATTTCAGACAATACATAAACTAAAATTAAAAACAAAAACATAAGACTATTTTTTTTTTTGCTAAACTGGGCGAGCTAACGTATATTAAAAAAACAAATATATAAACACAAAAGAAATTGAAATTAGAAAAGAAGGTGACCTCGATAGATAAAATGGTTCCATAAGGCCTGAACATATCAAGTAAGTATGCTGCGTCACAGCTTCGGGGCAGGTTGCACACGTACACTTCACACGCTTTTCCAAGCCTCTTCTCTCGTTCTTCTTCGTCCTCCAAAACGTCATCGTTTTCGGGAGGGTAAACATATTCTTCAGCCACTTCCTTAGTTTTCCTCACAGGAGAGAAAGAAGAAGAAGAAGTAGAAGGTTCTAGAAACGTGCGCGAACGCCTTGGATATGCGAACAGCAAAACGAATCGTTTCACTTGAGGCTTTTGCAGTTTCAGGGTGTGCACGGAAGAGTAAGAAGAAGAGGGTGTAACAACGAAGGCGTGAGTGTGAAAAAGAGTGTTACTGTTAGGTGGCATTTTCCTTCCTTTTTCTTTTTTCTCCACTCATAACGTAAGTAGTTCACTATCTCCCTATTTATTTTATTATTACTACTATATCAGTATTAGTAAAATATGGAAAATACAAATTAAAAAATAATTTGGAAAATTATTTTATTTAAAAAAAATATTTTTGGTGATAAATTATAAGTACTCTTTTTTTTATACAGGAAATTATAAGTACTCTGTTATATGTATGGTTGACTGGAAAAAAAAATACTAGTTTAATTTGATATGAAAGTTTATGAAATGTAATTTATTTACAATTAAATATTTTTAAACATTACATGTATTTAAAAAAATTAAAGTAAGCTAAATTTTAAAATATAACTTTAATTTTTAAGATAATAATAGCAATATTATATTATACACCGTTGGTAGAGGCTACAATCTAATTCTGGAGATTGTGATTCTTGCCACTAGTTTCACAAACAATGATAAATATAAGACACGTAAAACCAAATTACCAACCTAAAGAGCAAATCCTGTTTATATTAGACATTGTGTAACATTTGATCACTAAATAAGGCATATGAAAAAGAAGAGTCATACAAAAATGAAAGTTCCAACTTGCAAGCAAGAAAAGATTAGACATGAGCTGTGCCTTGAGTGAACTTTGGATCCTCACATCTATAGCTTCCATCTGGTCCGATTCCAAAGCCTTTTGGATCAGCAAAGACATTCTCCAGAAGCTGACTGCGGGGTGGAAGAGGGCTTTTGTCTGCAAACTCAACAGCGTCCTCGAGGATCTCATCGATTTTCTTCTCTATGGTCTTCAATTCTTGCTCATTGGCTAAATTGTTCTCAAAAAGGTATTTCTTCAATGCAGTGATGGGGTCCCTACCGGCATAGTGTTCCTTCTCAGCTGCCAAAGCAGAAAGAGATTTATGATTAGTAGTTGGTTATCCATTTTTTGGGTAAATGGCAAGCCAATCAAATCTTCATTTACATAGCTTGGGGTAGAACATATAAATGCTTATACGAATTGGTTCAGCATAAACATAAATCTTCTCCTTTAAATCAAGACCATGTTTATAATTTTATGTATACTCTCAGCCAGGTTAATAACAGCAGTAACCTTCGTTTCAACTCCACTTACCATTGGCTTTTAAAACTTTTTTTTAATGAAGATATGTAGCTAAGGAATCAAAATATATTGTAGTCAAGCCTTAACAATTTTTGAAAAACTATTCCAAATTTGAAGATAATAACTAAAGTTCAAGAAATTGTTTGTTTAGGCCATTGAACTCTTCACCAATTAAGCATAATACTTTTACACTGTTAAAAGGTTTAGAATGCAACCGCAAGTTCAACTCCATCATTTAATATTGCTAATCCAAGACTAAATTAAGCAAACTAAACGCCATAGTAAATGGATTATGCATAGTGAAACTGAAGATGAATACCACCAGAAATGCAAAGGAACATCAGCACATGTACTTCAAAATTAAGAACATAGGGAGAGAAGATATTATCTAAATAGAATTCTCACCAGGGTCACGAAGCTCATCAGGATCAGCCAATGAATGCCCTCTAAATCTATAGGTCTCGCATTCCACTAGAGTTGGTCCCTCACCTCTTCTAGCCCTTCCAACTGCCTCCTTTGCCACCTCTCTGACCTTCAAAACATCCATCCCATCTACATGAACCCCTGGCATTCCAAATGCTGGCCCTTTCTTCCATATCTGAGGATCTGAGGTTGCTCTGAGATGCGACATCCCAATAGCCCACAAATTATTCTCCACCACAAACACAATTGGCAATTTCCACAGAGCTGCCATGTTCAGGCATTCATAGAACTGCCCATTATTACAAGTCCCATCTCCAAAAAATGCCAACGTCACATGATCACAATCTGCCTGCTTCAAAACCTCTCTTCTGTACTTGCTCGAAAATGCAGCCCCGGTGGCCACCGGAATTCCTTCACCAATAAAGGCAAACCCACCGAGCAAGTTGTGCTCTTTCGAGAACATATGCATTGAACCACCTTGACCTCGGCAGCACCCTGTTGCCTTCCCAAACAGTTCACTCATCACTTCCCGAGACGGGACCCCCTTACTCAATGCATGAACATGATCTCTGTAGGTGCTCACCACAGAATCTTCCTTCTTCAGAAGCTTGATGAACCCAGTTGACACAGCCTCTTGGCCATTGTACAAGTGAACAAAACCAAACATTTTGCCCCTATAATACATCTCAGCACACTTGTCCTCAAAGAACCTCCCTAATATCATATCTTCATAGAGCTCCAACCCTTCCTCTTTTGTAACAAGCTGTACTCACCAGACAAAAACAATAATCTCAAAACACTTACTCCCAAACAAAAAATTCCAAATCAGTACTGTAGCACAACACCAACTATTTTCCATAATCGAAACTTCTGAAGCCAATTGGGCAAACAACACACAAAACTAAACCCATATAAAATAGGACAAAACATAAAGGAAATTGCTGTTTTGTGCGAAAAAGTTTTCGTGAAACATGCACGAACGTGTAGTTGCCGCAAAAACATATTTCATATTTTTTTAAAGTTTTAATCAATATTTACTTTTAAAAAACAATAGCCCCATCCATATTAGTGCTCGTGTGTTGTTTCTTCGTGCTAAATAGCATTGCTGAAACTTAAATGCAGTTCCATAAGTGCTTTTGGTGTTGTTTTCCAATCAGAATTGCAGTTTCACATCGCTAATTCACGTAATAAAAGTTTTCATTAAAGGTGAACAAAGATTACCAGAAGAGAAACTCCAATTTTGATTGAAAAACAGTACCAAAAACGCTTATACAGAACATCTAAGTTTTGTCCTATAAAATATATATCACCATAGTGTGAAGTAAATACACATCTGAAAGAGAACAAACAGCAATCCAAATAATAAATCAATAAGAAAAAAACATTGGCATTTGAATCATGCAGCTCATAAACCCAATTGGGTCCAACTCCAATGAGCTTAATTGAGTGAACAATTTTAATTTTTTAACCCAATTGAACTGTTAAGTAACTACATATCTGAAAAAGAATAAACAGCAACCTAAATAATAAATTAATAAAAAGCATTGAGATTTGAATCATGCAGCTCATAAACCCAATTGGGTCCAATTCCAATGAGCTTAATTGAGTGAAAAGTTTAATTTTTAACCCAAATGAACTGTTAAGTAACTACACATCTGAAAGAGAATAAACATAGTAAATTAATAAAAAAAAGCATCGCCATTTGATTCATGCAGCTCAAAAACCCAATTGGGTCCACCTCCAATAAGTTGAATTGAGTGAAAAATTAAACTTTTTGAACCAAAACAATTTGAGAGAATCAATACCCATCCAAAAAAAGGCAGAGATTTTTTAAGCAAAAACGAAGAGAGAAGGACAAAGGGTCACCAGATTGGAGGTTCGTTCGAGAAGAACAGCAGCAACAGGGGAAGAAGAAGCACGTGTGTGAGCATGAGGTTTAGCGAGAGCATTGAAGCGAAGAAGCTTGCGAGTGGATCCAAGGAAAGAGGAAGAAGGGTTGGGCTTGGAGTGATCGAAGGAGAAAGAGAGAGGCTTGTCATTGGATCTGGGGGTGGTGGAATTGAGAGGGAGAGGAGAAGGTGCAAACTTAGTTGCAGTGAAAGACATTTTGGTTTCGCTGCAACAAAAAAGAGCTAAAAACAATGTTTTGTAGTGTCGTTATTATGTGATGAATTGAAGGGAAGAGGAACCAAAGAGGTGGGTGTTATTAATAGAAGAGAATTGGCAGATAGAAGGTGAGTGAAGGGGGCGGAAGAAACGAGGGAGTGAGGCTTGGAGATAACCGTCTTAGGTGTGTTGGGTTGAGGGGCTTTTGCTTTTTGCCTATGAAATGAAGTAATGTTTTCTATGACTAAAAATAAACAACAATAATGAGGAGGGGAAAGCTACCACAAAATCCAACCAACTTTTCCTACATTCACATATTTAAGACCTTTTTCTAATGAGTTTAATAATCATCTTCTAGGTGATAAAAGTTTTTATATTAGAAATTAATTTTAAATTATTTTTTATATAAATTATTATAATTTTTTTTAAAAAATATTTTATATTATTTTATACTTAAATGATAACATTTTTTTGAGTAATTATGTATTAGTGTGAAATATTTATCAGGCTTACTAACTAATCATAGTTATAGATAACTTACTAAATAATTTAGAATTTGTTATTTCTATCTTTTGTACACTCCCAGTTAAACTTGGATAAAATTCTAGTTAATCCATCTATTTATATGATATTGCAGACTTGCAGTACTAAGAACTTAACTACTAAATCAATCATCCTTTTATTTTATTTTTTTCTCATGATCCCTCACCAATTACCATTTGCAGTTCCAACAAATGACTCATCTTCTTGGTTATGTAACAAGAATTACATCATCTCCTCTATCTAGAATCAATTATGACAGAAACCACAATGACTGTTTTGATGTCATTAATGTAGGCCCTGTTCGATGTAATTTATATTTTATAGTTAAAGGTTTTGAAATTCTGGAAAACGAAAATCAGTTTTAGTTTTGAGCTGTGGGTTTCAATATTTTTTTGTTTTGTTTACAGTTTTAAGAAAAAGAATGTTGAATAAGGGTCAGAGATTCGAAAAGAAGAACTCTTCGCCAAACAGTGTAGGGATACTGAAGACTTCAACTTGATCATTCTCCAGAACGGTAAAACCCCACTCCCACCGAACAATGTCTCCTTGGCACAATCACACTACTGAGAATGAAGTTGACACCACAGTCGCGTTCACTTCGTTAGAGAAGAGTCATAATCAAAGAAGTTTGCTGTAAAAAAAGAAAGAACTCTCTACTAGAAACCCAAATTGAAAAAAACTAAACCCAAAACCCCTAATGAAAAACCAATACCAGAACAAAAAAAAAATGATTCAAAACCCCCAAATGCATAACCATAAAAAAATAAGAGTACTTAGATCCACATTTGATATGTTGCTTCGCATGACACAAAAGGAATATGCCTCTACATTTGACAGAGGGCGAACAATGGGGTAAAGGATAAAAATAAAAATAATAATCAATAAGTCAATTTTTACTGATTCTCAAATGGGGTAAAAACTATTTTAAATAAATGTAGAAAATTAACTTAGTCTAATTTTTGTCCAACATATTTTCATTTTAAAATTAAAAATTCACAATCACTCCACTCCAAATAAAACTGTAATATAATTAGAAAATCTAAAACACACACCAGTGAAATGGAACAGTATTTAGAGCAGTAAGTAACTTATAAGTCAGTTTATTAGTATTAAAATTATGCACCTAACCACACTAGTTTTTTTTTTTTTTTTTTGTATATACACACCTACATTTATTTTATTATTTGTTCTCTATTTCTATTTACCTTTTGAGCTTTTTTACATTCTAAATAGCAAAAAGAAGGAATAGGTTTCGTGTCTAAGCCCATGCGAGTCTAGCTTGTAAGCATCTTGATTCTCTTTCGATATGCACTGTGTTATATTACTTGAAAAGTCCATCGCTAAATAATGACCGAGTGTGAGTAATTTTGATATTATTAATACTAAACTAAATACTTTTCTAAAAATATTATTTTATTTCTCTGGTCATATTATTTTAGAAAGTCATTTATATATAATAACATAATCACAAGTGTTAAACGCTTCCAAGGATAAAAAAGAACAACAAAAATTATACTCGTTCTAGAGTATTATTTGTTTTCTGCATTTTTTTAAAAAACGTTGATATATAAAACGGGATGAATACGTTAAATGTCTTAAGTTATTATAACATACTTCTTTCACTATTCCTTTCTATTCTCATGACGTGTTGTTAAAAAAAATATAAAATACAATAAAATAAATGTAGGTGTCTAAAAACAAAAACAAAAATCTGATGAGATTAGATACATAATTTTAATACTAAACTGACCAATAAATTACTTATTGTTTCATTTGACTGCAGTAGATCTGCACTCGTGAATGATAACATTGTTGAATTAAGGATTTTGATGCTTGATGCTTGACTATGAGAGAGAATACTATTGAAAATTGAAGTGAATACTTAGAAGAAGTTCATGGCCTTGGAATGGAATGATCATGTGAACCTCATTACCTGCCGACTTGGCACTGCATATATGGATCTAATTCAAGTCCTTTTCATCCTCCTAAATGCCTGTCCCTTCTTCTTTAGTTCTGATCCTCAACTTATCCACATTAGCTTTCTTTTTCTAGTATTTACAAGGATTGCTAAAATTAATTTTATTTGTAATAATAAAAATGTTTATTATTGTTGTCTATAATTATTAATAAATACAATTACTCGTTTTAGTGTACATATTTCTTATTTCTATATACCCTTTAATATATTAATTATTTTCTTCATAAACCTTCAAGATGTAACTGTTCTAATTTTTTTCTAAAAAAACTGTTATCAATACTTTCTTTAATTGTTTCCCTTTTTTAAAATAAAGATAGAAGCATGAAGTGTCTCATTTTCAATTATTTAAATAAACAATACTTTAGTTAGACACAAGTTCGAACTATAAGTTTCCCATAATTTTGCTCCATTATATCCTACAATTTTTGTGAAATATATATATTCTTACAAGATAATATTACGCACAACTTTTCATCAAAATGTTACAAACAACTCGAGCATTTTAGGACATTTTTTTTCAAGTAAATCCCAGGCCGAATAATCATCAACCTATGTTACATTCACCCCCAACATAAAAACTAACGGGGGAAGATATCTATTGTTAGTCTGTACATTTGTTAGTGCCTGATCTCTCTCGCCTACACAGTCTCTTGTTCTTTTAAAAAAAACCAGTTAGTCACCGTTTATTGGTCTTCTCCTTGCCTGCAAACAAGTTTGCCTTGTGTCAGAATTAAGCATTACTATAGAGAAGCATAATTTTCTTAAATAAGATTACTCACCAAATATAGTTGATTTTAAAGGAAATCGAATTGATGAACCCTTAAATCTCAGCTCCCGATTATGCTTGTTTCTATTTTGTTTCTCAATAGCACTGGAACTATTGCTAGTTTCTCCGGTCAGAAAGTTTGCCACTTTACTTACCTTTTCATGGTACACAGCAGGTGGGGCAAGCTTCAATGGAGGCAAGTTTTCTATTTGCATAAATCTCTGATTCTTCTGCAAGCTGCTCAAGATCTGGAACTGCAGAAGCAAGATTCAATATAAATGACTTTAAAGCATGAACAAGACCATTAAATTGAAGAGATGATATAGAGGTTTGTTTATATTTACCCGTGATATCTGTTGTTGTCCATACATATTATCTGACAAATCACTGTCATGAGGATGAATGGAACTTCCATGGGGGTATTGGTGCCTTGATGAGAATTTATTGACCAAGCCATTTGCTGCAATGATTGATTTGTTTCTAGACTGCTGGGATTTCTGGTTAGGCATGCATACAGGGCATCCAGATGAAGATGTTTTACTCGATTCCTCAATTTCCGAAACTTCACATTGGAGATGAATTGCATGGCCACAGTTGAAAATCCGAATTCCAGAGCTAACAGAGTTCTTTGTAAGGGGGCAATTACAAACACAGCACACGAGACTCCCGAGAGCGTATCCATGGGAGGCCCCTTTTTTGAGTAAACTCATAGTATAAAAAGAATCATCCTCTATTAACGATTTGGCAGCATCCTAAGTGCAGAAGTAGCAATAGAAGAGAATCAAGACAAAACATAAAATCCCTTTAGGATGATTTTTTTTTTCAAAATATCTGTTACTGTCTTGAAAGAAGAGACAGTAATTTCTCCAATAATATTTTATATTTTATATTCCATACCTAAGGAAGTTATATTTACAAGTCTAGTTAAGAAAGTTCATGTGTTCTTAGAAATGCCACAAGTTAACAAATATCTAGAGAAACAACAATGCAGCAAAGTAAAAGTAAGGAATTAGCATGGTGAATGAGATAAATATAATGCACAAAGCAATTATTTGTCAATTAGTGGCATTCTTCTGACCCGTGCATGATAAAAACTCGTGTACGAGTCCAAGTTTAAACAATATCTTGACTCCCAAAGAATTGCTAACAAATACAACAAGAATATAGAGTAAGAGCTTAGCTTGAATACATCTTGGCACATTTTCTATAGCAGTTTTTTAAAGTATGTCAATTAATACACTTTGTGAAGCTTGATCAGAGAATCAAATTAAAAATATAAACGAACAAAAATGAACAAGTTAACCTTACCAGAATTCTTCTTTCAAAGCCGTATGTTCCCAGCATTCCCAATATGGTATGTTTAAAATCACCAAATTCTTGACTACCATTATCAGACAGGAGTTTAGACATGATAGTTGGAAGGTGAACAAAACCAATCATTCCCTCAACAATCTCTTTAATGAACTGGGATAGCAATTTTTTCAAGATATGACCATTCTGAGACTTTAAAATTTTCCAACTGTTTTCATGGGTGTCTTTGTCCTGTTGTGAATCTGCTGATCCAGCTAGCACTCCAAAATAATTTTTACTTTCATGTGCTCTCTCTTCAACATTTGAATCCATCAGTGGGTCACAAAACCTGAATGACAATCAAAGGAAAAAGGGTAGTACCATGGATAGCTCCCAAATGTCAGGAACAAAAATTTAGGAAAGCTTGTTCTTCAGACATTTATTTAGTTCATTTGATTATTACAGAGTCATAGTATTCTTTGTTTTACATGAAAAAACACAGCTGTACTTTCTCAAAAATGAAAATAAAAAACATAAACACTGCTATATTCTTGTTTTTTTTTCCAGGTACAACCAGGAGGTATCTGGACCAATCTTTGTTTAGGTGTAGAATCAGGGCTATAGTCTAAAATGCAAGAACGAAGGTCCCTTAAAAAAAGGAAATTCATTTCTTTGCTAAACCACATTTACATGAAAATAATAAAGTTCACTGTTACCCTACCCTCTGTAATTCAGATTACAAATTTACATGTCACTTAATGTGATTAGTGAATATCCAGAGAAATTGAAAATCATGCCTGTTAATTATGTAAATATTTATCAGTTATCTGGGCGTGAAACACCTCAATGTTGATTCTACCATTTCAATTCTGTATGTTAAACAAGCCGTGCAATAGCCACATAAAGTTTAAGATGTTACAAGACACTTCCAATTGGATATATATCAAGCACTGCTCTCCTCTACAGAATCAGTATTAAACAATGCTTTAAGATAAACTGCTAAATGAAGGGTGTGCTCTAGACCATAGTAATTAGGAATACTTTGGAACCATGACTTCATCCATTAAACTGAACATTTTACTTTTAGTTCCTAGATTTTATTTTTCATAAGACAAAAAGAATAAACTTTAACCTGTTTTTCCCTTATACATTTCATCATGGATATTATGAACTACATACCATACAAGTACATTTGTAATATCATGATTATTTGGGGGGGGGGGGGGGTGGTTAAACTCATGTAATTAAGCCACAAATAAATTAATAATTAAAAATAAAAACACATGAAAGGATGAAAATGTAAATTGATATTAAACTCACGAGTCAAGTAATTTAAACCAATGTGCCTCTGACTCCTCAGGATTTAGACGAGGGGTGTTCCGCTGACACAGACCAATACAGGCACGCAATAAATTGTGGATGTCATTTACCTATTGGATTAGTAACCATTAAAAGTATTAGGTCACCTAATAGATACAAACATACAAGCACACCAATCAAAGCATAGTTGCATCTTTGGAGGTTCATTAAAATGTTATAGTTTCAGGAACAGATAAACAAACCTCCTTTGTTTTTAAAACACTGTTGAATATTTCCATATGTGAAGAACCATCTCTGCGATGGTTTAAAACTACAGCTTCCACAGAGGCATCAAGATCAACAAACTTATTATTTAGATCAGAAAGTGTAAGTGAAAGAGCACTACCAACATCACCAACCCTTTCTAATAAGAACGCCGATGCATCTATAATGCCATATTCTTGGCACAGGCGTAAACAATGTTCAACTCGATAGCTATCAAACATTTCCAGAAACTTGAGAACTGAACCACCTTCGTACTTGCATAATAACTGCAATATTAAAACATGACAAAAAATAAAAACTAAGTTCCTGCTACAATTACAGCAACAAATTCCCTCAATAAAAAACAATTTAGACAAACTTGAAATGATAAAGATGGCTAAATAAATAAATAAAAAGATGAGAAATGATGTCTGTATCTCCAACCCCATTCCTCAAGAGACATTAAGTTTTAAAGAGATAGAAAGAAGTAATCACTAACCACACAATTTGGTGCATGAGACATCCCAAAAAAGAACAAAGAACACATAGCAACACTATGCCTCAACAGTTAGTTATAGATGGCAAAAACAACAAATTAAAAAAATCAAATTATTCTTTGGCCTTGCAAAGGCATTGGTACAAAAATTCACCTCAAGGTAAAGCTCAATAAGATCATCTGGCACTTGAATAGGATTTTCACACATGTACTTGGGGAAATTAGATATATTCTCTAAGTAATCTTTGACTCCTTGTGGGTGATCCTTGACCTGCCTTCTATTAAGGGGATTCATAGTATCATCCTTTCTCAAATTAGACAGGTCTAGGGTGCCAAATAAATGAAGCTCAATGAGTGTCTTTAAATAAAGGAAAAGACTTCTTGGATGAGAGTGAAGTTCAGTTATGATACGAGAACTTTCATCCCTAAAATGACTGATAACCATATGGAACGCGCCCTCCCTACAAGCAATCAAATAGAGTAAATGTAAATTAAGATTACTGGTTAAATATATTGAAATATAGAAATCATAAATGCTGTATAACCTTCCAAAAGAATCCAACTTGAGTAATGATAATGAGAATTACCTGCTTAGTTCAACCAACTCAGGAATTCGCAATATGATTGCTGACCGAAAAGCTGCATGGTCATTGTCAGTCAACTGTGAGAATGCTCTGTTAATAAAGGAGAAAGCATGAACAGGCTCATCTACATCTTTCATATAACTATCCAATGCAGCCACATATTCATGTCTGATACTATGGATCAATCCGCAAACCTAAAACCAAACAAAAGAGCTGGTAAGATTACTCAGTTAGATAAATAGTCAATATTTGGTACCACTATGTTTCTGAAGACAGTATCACCAAAAATGGACAATGTACCTACCTTATGATATTTTGCTCTCTCACATAGATCTAGCACAAATGATGCATCCCAGTCTGGCTCAGGAAGTACTTCCAAAAGTGCAAGCACTTGCTTCTCTCTATTTTTTGGAGTTGACCCTTGAACAGAAACATTAGTTGAAAACTGACTATCTGATGTCAAATATTCCAATATTTGACAAAGCACACCCTTTGAAATCTTAGCCCTTTGGAGAGCAACATAATACGCAATGAACTCAAACACATAACCTATGTCCTTGGAAGGACACTCTTTTATCAATTCATCATCACCACTACCAGAGGTTGTATCTGTGGGAACAATATTCACATCAATTATTTGAATGAGAGCATCAACTGTGTTCTGAACCAAAGCATTTTGAGTTTCAGTAATATCATTTTCCTTTTTTGCTTCCTCTATAGGTTTATTGGCTGAATCTGGTGAAGATGAGCTGGCATTTGAAATTCCATCTTCCATGAAAGCACATCTGAGGACGTCTAATGTAGCTTCAGTGTCTAACTTTAAGAGAAGATAAAGATTCAGGCAGGGTCGTCTGGACACAAAGTCTGAAACTGTCTGTGATTTCGGAGTACAGGAGTCCTTTAACAAAAACTCTACAAGTTCTCTTCTAAGAGATGGTAAGCGTGTGGGAGGAATACTTCCGCGGCCTACAATTATATGCAACAGAATAACAGATGAATCATCACTATGCAGTATTATTGGAATTTTTTTAAAGCAGAAAACAAATATAAATAAATAAAGAGATTAAAGAACAGGGAAAAATATTACCTGGTGGAAAGGGAAGACCTGTAAAGCAGTACTTGAGATAAACCAGCATTCGATACCTGTTAAAAGAAGAGACAAGAAGAAAAATACATATTTAGACACTTAACGAACTTGGAAAAAACTAACAGTTTTCAATTTGAAGAAATTCAATGAACAAACTGCTGCTGTCCGTTTTCATGTACACATTAGAGAGAGCCACTGAGTAATTGTAATCAATTCAAGTATCTAATTAAAATAAGTGTCTAAAAATTGTGTATGAAGGCTTCAAGAAAGATCAGAACTGGAGCCAAATAAGAAGGTCAATGGACAGGTTGCATGTAGCTATAAAGTTCATTCGGATTCAAATACATTTTCAATATGATCTTTCTTTTGTAATTATTGGCTACCAATGAATTAGAAATAGTCCTTTCTTTTTTTACCTTCCTGCGGGAAGTTGGAACAGGAGCGCAATGTTTGAACTAGGAATGTTTTAGAGACATTCCCATCTTTAATTAGGTAACTAGCACTGCCACCACCTCAGCTTGTTTTCTTGCTATACTCATAGTTACACTGCTCATATTGGCATTCTCCGGTGACTTGGCATATTTTCTTTTAACTTGGGAGAATACAAACAAAATCCACAAATTTCACAAATCCGCATATTGGCATTCACAAACAATACAATGGATACAGAGAAAGCAAAATAAGTATACTGGAATAATAAGGAGATTGACAACATACCCAAGCACAGTAGCACTTTCCTTTTGGCTATTTTGTAAGACAGCAAACAACTCCTCCAGAGGTGCCGTAAAATCATCTAATCCTTTATTGAAGACATACACCAGCGCACTATATAGTCCATGCTCCCGGCATAACCTGACAACCTAAAGAAAGTACCAAAGTAACCAGTTGACAGTTGTGCCAATAAAAAAATTAATAGCAAGGAAAAATATTTCAAAAGATCTAACAAGAACCTGATTAAAATCCAAGGATGATATATCCATGTGAAGTACACATTGCTCAACCCGCTGTAACCACCCTTTGGTGCTATAATACTCTACTAGTTCTTGCATAATCTAGACAAAAATGTGACAACATAAAAAGGAAAAAAGATATTGTAAGAAATAACAGTCGAGGATATAAAAAAGTTAATATTGATAATGTAGCATCCAACTCTATTAAAAAAGCCTGACATGGTCCAATACCTCAGGAGGTAGAGATCCAAGCATGTCCTTCAAAATATATGGCTCCAGAAGCTCCAAAAACGTTTCTGGAAAAAATTACAAATTATTGGCAATGCTGTCCATTTGAAGTTGGAAAAGACTAGATTAACAATGTAAGAGCGTCTACACAAACTATTCATCTTTCCTGGTGCAAGTAAACTTAATAAATTGATTGTGAAAAATAGCTTTAGTACATCATCTTCTTAACTAGCGCAACCATGAATAAATGAAAAGTAAGAGAATTAAACTATGGGTGACAATGTAATCATTTCAAATGAATCTTCAATTGATATGATTTCCATGATTCTTTTTAGGTCTTGATTTGCTACTGAAAATTTGGCACCTGGGAAGTAAAGTGCCAATAAGAGCATAAGTTCAATGTTGAAAAGAAGAGAATGCATTAGCTAAGATCACAAATAAATGCATCAAAGAGAAAAAAGGAGTAACAAAGATTGAGCCATTAAGGAATAAATGGTAGAATAGAATCACATCTATAAGATGGTTCAGCCAAGTAAGAAAAAGATCAATAGAAGCCCCAATAAGAAAGTTAATCATATATGGTAGAAGAAAACCAAGAAAAAAACTCTTAAGTAAAACCGTTAAAAAGAATCAGATCTAAATATCCACTTTGAGGACGAGGTTTTCAACAAAACTATTTTTTGCCAACCGATAACAATGAATATATTACTGAGACAAAATTAATAAGCTCATAATAGATTACAATATTATTTGTATTGCCAGAGGAAGATGATACAGGGCAATGAAGATTTTTGGTTTTTATGTTTTTGAATTCAGAGCATTTGTTTCAATCATGGAGAGAGAACATTTAGAACAACCAAATATATTATAAGACGTTATGATTACTCTTTTGTTTTGGTGAGTACAGAATGAACTTCTACCAACATTAAGTTACAAAGAGGATCAGTTTTTTTCACTGCATCCGATGTCAATTTAAAAAATCATCAAGATATTAGACTAAAATAATTTGTTAACCAAAAGAAATAATTGAAGCTGGTGCTGACAAGGATCAAAACCAGAAGTGAAATGAAAAGAGATAATACCGCACAACACTAAGACAATGGGTTACCTCTCTGTTGAACATCCACAAATTTGTTGAAAATTTCATCAAAAAGAATGTTTGTCCGTTTGATATGACAACAAAATTCAACGGCAACTCCACCAACGCGGGCGTATTGTTCCTTTATCTCAGAATGCACTGAATTGCTTCTACTATTTGAATCATTGGATTGGTCCAGTTTTCCAATTTGATTGCAGAATGCCACCGAAATATATGAGAACACTTCATCAACATATGATGTAAGCAACTCCATCAAGAAGGGCATTATGGCTTCATGTACAGCATCCAAGGTTCTAGGAAGGTCAACAACTCCATGAGCATGGCCATCATAAAGAATCATTGCCATGTTCAAGGCACCCATCCAGTCACCTGCTTTCCGCAAAACAGAAATACGCTCTTTCCAAGGGAGAAGACGAGAAACAAGAAGATGTGTTGGGCCCAGTATATAAATAGAAGCTCCTCTTACAGCAACAGAGTTATGATAAGCTTTCTCAGGATTTCCAAATATATTGATGAAGTGAGTATGATAAGAGACTAGATCATCTCCTCCAATACCATCTATGGAAAAACTTGTTTGGTGAATCACAGTTCCATCCTTGGAAAATAAATACAGTTGTCCATTTGAAGTGAGAACTACCAGCATCTGAGCAAGTAAAAAGAAATAATTTAACTAACCTTAAAGCTAAGAAGCAAAGAGATACAATAAGGAGTGTAAAACAGTAAAAGGAAACAAAACAGTACACACACAAAAAAAGTGGCCAAACTTCTAGCTCATATAGGTAGACAGAAGATGATATGATACCTGATCATCCAACCATGCTAGACCTAAAGCCGCACCGTCAAGAGACCATCTTCCATATACTTTTAATTCTGATTTGACCAACTTTGCAACCAGAACCTTCCGTTCCCAAGCAATTGCAAGCAATGAAACTCTTTCAACAGCTTCTGCAGACATATTTTCTACAAGAGAGCAAGAAATATTTATAAAGAAGTCAGCATCAATTATAACAAAATGAATCCATACCAGTAGAACTACAAGTTTGCGTCATGTATTTCCATGCAGTATATGGCATGGAACCCTCCCGAACTCCATCTGGCCTAGAGAGCTGAGCATAGACTTGCAACGTAGGGCTCAGCCGTACCTATAAGAAAGATTTAGTATCTTGATAAATTGTGCAGAAGAAGCCTAAACAAAGATGAAGGAAAAATTACAGCACAAAAGGTACATCGAACCAGCCCAGACATCAGATTTTCATACCACCAAAGCAGTTTGATGGGTGACAAATACAACCACACCTTCTTCAACCAAAGAAGGGGCTTCATTGAAGAGTTTCCAACCTGCATCTCCGCCAACAACACCTCCCATCATGCTGCTTATACTGCTGGCTGGGGCAGAGGTGTTTCCCCTGGTAAAAGGTGAAGCACTTCCACTGAAGTCATCAAAAAGGAGTGGTGAAGCTGAAAGCACCAAGCCCGTACTTTGCCCATCAAGAAGACACTACAAAATTAACACAAGTTCAACAAAGAAGAGAAATGTGAGATAATTGAATATTAAAATAACTCAAGTCCCCTTTACAGAGCAATGCTAAACTCAACCCATAGCACATTAATGAGAAATATTATAGACCTGAGTTTTGATGGAGAATCTACTAAATAAAGGAACCACTGAGATAATGTGGAAGAGAACCAGACCCTTACAGTCACCAGTAACTGCTTTGAACTGACGAGTATTCTGAGGATCCTGTCCTAGAAACAATGTATGTACTACTGGTGCTGTATGCTCACCACTAATAACTTTAACCACTACCCCTTTCTGTACATCCCACAGGGTAAGATGACCATCACCATAACCAGCTAAAAGAAGGTCTCCTTGTTGATTGAAAGACATGGATGTCACTGGAGCATGCAACCGATCACCTTGTATAGCAAGCATCATCATCTAACAAGTAAACATCATATATTGATAAATGAAGTTACAGCTGATACCAAAACTCAACCAAATAAATGCTAACATTACCGATTTTTGTGTAGTGACAAATGGTCATTCAAAGAGCATCCTAATGCTACACCACTAATAGTGTATGCATGTGTGTTGGGGAGACATGGTTTGTTTATTTATTAATTTGTGAGAAAGTTTTATTCACTCATCTTAATTCTTAATTTTTTCATAATTAAAAACAAAAAACTTGTGCATTTTTTGTTTCTCGTTCATTTTGTCAAGTAACTCGGCTATTTCAGTCCAATCTGATAGAATCTACTTTAACATGAAATATAATAGAAAGACTTAGGAAGTTAAAAAATAGCATTAAACATAACATTATTGTTGGAAAGCCGCCTTAATTGTGGCCACCCCTAGCTTGCCTTAATTGTGGCCTCTTTGGTTTTCCTTCATTGTCGCCTCCAGCACCTTCACAGTACTAGGTGTGAGGGGGTATGTTTAGTCCTACATCACCTAGTGATATGACCTAAGTGGTGCTTAAGGCTCAGGCAGTCTTCACCTTATAAGTCAATTTTGTGGAGTTGAATTAAGCCTAAGCCTAAATTTAAAAGATAATATCAAACTCTACCCTATCCATTGTTGGGTCACCAACATTGTCCACACTCCGGGCTCATAGCCCTAAGCATGAGGGGTGTGTTGGAAAGTCACCTTAATTGCAGCCTCTTTGGTCTGCCTTCATTGCAGCCTCCAGCACCTTCATTGTACTAAGCAGTGTTATCAATTGCGTATAGCAGGAAATGGCGGAAAGTCAATAATCCACTATACCATATACTCCCTCTGTCCCTAAATATAAAACTCTTTTTTCAGTTTTCTTTTTTTACCCAAATATCCTTTATTACTTTACAATAAATGCTATACATTTAAAAGATAAATGCATTATCTCTCTTATAAGGATTGGATAAGAAGACTAGCACACATTAATTAATTAGGTGTACAAGCAATTAAGTGGAAAGAGAGAGATTATGAGTCTCAATAAACTTAAGGATAATTTTGGCAAAATAATACAAATTGTTACAAATTTAATGCTACTAACTATATTAACCAACTTTCTTAAAGGGTGTGAATTAGTTAAAAGAGTATTATGTTTAGGGATGGAGGGAGTAATAGATAGTATTGCGGGCAAATAGCAGAAGTCACATAGCCGTTGAAATGTATGATATGTATATCAATTATATATATACAAAAAATTAAGTTACATGCAAATAAAATAAAATGCATAAAATTGGAATATTATTAACTCAAAAGTTTAATTGGCTTGAGACTTGCCAGAGATGACAAGAGGATGCAGGACCCATGCCACAACCTCGACACCCATAGCAGCCGCAATAGCAGATGGAGTCAAGATTGCGAATCTGAGGAATTCCGCAATGCAAATCGCTATAGCGGCTATTTAACAACAATGGTACAAGGTGTCTAGATGTGATCAGGTGTATTTAGTCTCACCAGTTCTGGGAGGTTAAATTAAGCCCTAAGCCCAAATTCTAATAATTATATTAATTTTTATTACATTTGATATCAAACTAGGTATATATTTGCAGGCAAAGATGAAAATTTCCATAACTCATTGAACTTTGAACTTGAGCTAGATAAAAAAAGTTTGATTGAATCAGGCACCAACCTTTCCATCAGAGTTGTCAGCATGGTGAATGGAATATTTACTGGGAAACACAACAATGAGCCCTTTTGACATTCCCACTGCAATGTAATTAGCATGAACTGCCAAGGTTCGGGCGGAACCTTGCTCACGCCTGAATGTTTGGGACGAAATTGCCCTCGTGAACGCATTATCGGCATCAACATCAAAGTATCCCAACGTCATGGACCCTCTCCGAACGTCCTCAAGCCTCATGGGCTGGGCAGCAGCACCCTCTTCCAAATGCAAACCAGTTGAAGCACGCTTCTTCTCCAGTTCCTCAGCCAATTCAAGAGGCTTCATCAAAGACTCTCGTTTCTTCTCGGCTCTCTTAGCAGCCCTTCTGTTTTCCAATTCCTCGAGCCTCTCTTCCACTAGCTCAGCAACATCACCTAATGAACTACCATCATCATCACCACCACCAACACTCACCTCATTCCTAACATCTTCCATAGAACTACTACCATTATTCACTACTTCTTCTTCTTCTTCTTCTTCTTCTTCTTCTGTTTCCACAGCTGCATACGTAGCTGTGATTCTCTCATCATCATCATCATTTCCATCAAACCCACGATCATCATCTTCATCAAACGGTGCAGAATTCATATCCTTCTCATGATCACAGTCAACTTTATCTAAGTCCCTCTTCTCCTCACTCACGATAGAAGAATCATTATCATTTTCATCATCATCATCATCATTAACATTAGCATTAATATTATTATCACTGTGCACCTGAATGTCATCACTGCCAGCCTTCAAATCAGTGGCAATTTCCACATCACTCTCAAAACGTTCACCAATAGCAGAAGCACTTTCACTAGGCGGAGGAATCATCGGCGGCACTGGATCAAATTTCTCGCTAGGCTCGCCCAATTCGCCTTTGGCAGAAACAGCGGAAGAATCATCGCCGTTGGCAGCGATTAAACTCGATTCGACGCTGATCGCGGCCGCGGATTTCCTCCGGGAGATGATCGCCGCCGCGTGCGGCGTAGGAACGGATCGAGATGCCGCCGCCGCCGCGGCGAGCGCCGCGCCGGGCTTGGCATTGGACCTGACGCTGTGGAGTAGAGAGGAGAACGGGCGCGAAACGCGTGCACGGTCGGAGAATTCAGTGGGTTTGAACCGAGAAAACGAATCGGGTGCGGGTTGGAGTGTGGAGTTTTGAGGATGGGAATTGTTGGAGAGTGAGTGAGAGGGAGAAGAAGGAGGGGAGGGTGAGGAAGAGGAAGTGTCACAGTCGTTGAGAATATCATCGATGGTGCGGTGAGGAGCGTCGTCGGAGGAGGTGGGAGAGTGAAGGAACGAACGGAGGTCGAGCTCCATGGTGTGCTCAACGGTGGTCCGTACTAACTCTAAGTTCTTTTTTTTATTTTTTTAAGCTTAATTATATAATTTCTCCTTTAATTATATTATAAGTTTCAACCTCGATGGTTTTAAATAAAATAATTCGTTAAAAAGTTGTATTCTTTAAATCGGTTATTACAGTAACCGATGTCGTTAAGCCTCAACCCACAGCCTCGCTCTCGCTCCTTCTCCTCCTCCTTTCTAAACCATCTTCGATAGCACCATAAAGCCCGTCCGCGAAATCCTACGCCTCGATGCCGAGGAGCACCTCCTCCACCAATCCGTCCGCAATGACAGTCTCCCACTCGGAGCTTGAGGACGTCCTCGCGCTTCTTGTTGATCCCAGCCTAAGCGGCGCGTGACGCGGTGGCCGATCATGGAGTGGTAAGGCAACGGCAGCGGCTGCGGTGCCCAGTTAACTGATCAAACTGAGCCTTTTTTTACATCGGTTGTTATAGTTACCGATTTAAAAAATACAACTTTTACCAATGTCAAAGTGCCGATTTCCGTTAATTAAATTAACATCGGAACTTGACAGAAAGAATATAATTATTTCATTTTAAATAATTTGAATTTTAAAATATTATTAATGGACCAATTACGTGATTAAGATTTTTTAGTTAATGTCACTTTTGATTTATTATTTTTTTGTCTTACTCTTTCAGTTTGTCATGACAAAAAAATTATGATTAATATGAAATTCGATCGGAAAGTAAATAAAATCTAATCAATAATTATTTTCACTAAAGATCGAACATGTTTTGTAATTGTTTCACTTTAATGGATCAAGTTTTAAAAGTTTCATTTTTATCATTTGTTCAATTTTTTGTTTGAAGAGTTAGTTCTTTTAAAAATCATCATCTCTTTCAATCTCTTTCGTGGTCTGAGAAGGTAAAAAATGCAATATCACACAAATCAAACATTTTAACACAATTTCATTGGAATTATTCAAAATTTTTATACTCTTCATCGGAAAACCTACACCCACCTACACTTTACTTATGTATAAATTTAATAAACCAATAATTTTTTTATCAAAATAATTACTACAAGTATAAAAATGCATTCATAAATTTAGAAAACATAACATTAAAAATATTCACACATAGTATTAAAAACAAGTAAACTAATTTTTCCAAACTCAAGTCATAAATAGACAATATTACAAAGATAATTCTTAAAGTTAATATTCTAAATTCTAATCATTTTACAAAAAGAAGAAAATTCAATAGAAAAAACATTTTTTAAGAAATAAATTTAAATAAATTAAAAAATATTAGTTAAATTAAATCATCCACTATTCACACACACTACACCTACAACAAGACATATTATTAACAAACAAGAATTATAATAACAAAAATTTAGAAAAATGACAAGCATTTCATGTTTGCATAATAGTCTATAATAAAATAGTATTAAACAAGATACTAAATAAACAAAATTAAAGTCTACAATTTTGAAGTCTTAAAACAATATTACAAATCACTAGGTTATTTTTTATCAGCCTATGTACCTTTATAAATTTGCGGGTAAATACTCATCCCTAGTCCTAAACGTGAGTAATTATCCTTCCTGCTTGCGGATTTTTTGTGGATACCCATAGGATTAGGGTAGACTTTTCCATCCCTACTTGTGGGTGGGTTAAGGTGGTAGTGATGGAGTTGGTGTGATAGGTGAAGAGTGGGGTTGGAGAATCGAGATTGGAGGCCAGGGTGGTGGCACGATGACGTGATGGTGGCATTGTTGAGTTTGAGTTCTAGAGGTGGTGTCTTTGTTGAAGGTTATGGTCGTTGCTAGTTTTGACAAGGAGGAGGAGGAGGCACTGAGGGTGGGGAGTCGAGGCAGAGGTTGGTGAAGTACTGATCGGTGGCAACACCAAAAGTGAGGGGGGACTTGACGGAGAGGTAGTGGAGGTCAACAGTGCAAGGGAGACTAAGGATACTTTAAGATACTGTGTTATATTTTTTAAAAATAATAATAAATATAGTAGAGGATAATAATTATCACTATTCATAATCAAAAGTCTCTGTAATTCATATTCATAATTCTAACGATGTCAATTTAATTGGATAGAAATGACTAAATTGACCAATTTTTTAAAAAAATCTAAGAATCAAGTTGAATATTAAAATATTTGAAAATCAAATTGACCATTTTAAAATAATTTGGAGACAAAATTGATAATTAAGTCAAAATTAAGACATCAAGACAACAATATATTTGACATAATAAAAGGTGAATTAAAAAAAAAAGATTTAAGGTTTTGTAAGTACAAATTATACCAGAATCCTAGCTATGGAATTTAGCTAGCCATCAGAAATAAGAAGCATAAATTCACAACAAAACAAATGAGAGAAAAAGGGATGAAAATCCCGTTCTTCCTCTTCACGTCCTTCTGTGCTCTTGAATCCCACAATGGTTTGCTACAACTTCCAAAAATCTCAGATGCCTCTCCTTTCCCTGCATCCGTATTCAAGTATTTCCTTGTAGAAGACCTTACACATATTGTTCACTTACAAATCGCAACATATGTACGTATATGTCATAGTGTGTGTGTTGCCATCTTCAAGGATTGTCCAACTCCTTTAATCTTCAATTCCAAATAATGATTCCTAATAGCCTCATTGGCTTCTGTCAATTAAAGAGTCCAAAGAATACCCTAAGCCTTTTTAATTTTAGCACTTATTGAGGATGCAAATATGATCACGGGCATTGAACGAAGATCATCGAGTTTTCTTTCTTTTTTTTTTAGATGTTAAAAGTGATCGAAGCCACCGTTGGGTGGATTGACATTCGTGAGTGGTAGAAAATGAATTGTCATGCAGTTTTTGCCAACTATTGGATGGATTGACATTTGCAAGTGATTCAACCTTTTATGATTCATGTTAAATTTTATCAGAATCTCTTAATGGAAAGTAAAATTTTTGTTTAAGCATTCTATATATAGACACTAAGATAACCTCAACCACATTATGAAATCCAAGTTATGACCTAAAGAAAAAAAGAAAAATCAAAATACATTAGAATTTAAAATTTGAAGCTTGTCAATAAGGTGTTGAGCGTACTTGATCTTTTATGTTTTTCTCAAATCTTCTTCATACTTACTCATTTTTCCTATATTAAAAACCATGATATTTTTTATTTAACAATCTCATAACATGAATCACATATGAACATATACAATTAAGTTATGTTTTTTCTCAATAATTTATTAAGTCAATGTATTAAAACATGTTAAAAGATTGTATAAATTTAGTTGTACTATAGATTTATCATGAAACATATGTATTAGAAGCATTTTTCTTCCTATGCTGGTACGTGGCTCATGCTAATAAAAGTTGCTAACAACGTTAAAAAAAAAAAGAAAGTTGTGTGTAATATTGAGAGTTCTCAGAAAGTTAGCATAAATTTTACTCTTAAGAAAAAGTTTTTTTTAATTATTATTTATTTATTTATACTAAAAATACCATTAAATTGAATCTGAATTGCCTGTAGTTAGAAAAAACATACATTCATGCAATTGGTCAATTATAACCATCTGATGAAGATCAGACGATTTATATATCATTTTAGTAAATTCAACATTTTTTTTACAAGCAGTAAATTCAACGTTAAAAATATATTTAAAATATAAATCATTTGATCTTCATCTGAGGGTCCAAATTCGTGATTGCGTGAATGTATGAAATCCATTTCTCCATTAAATTAACAGCTTGTGCAACGTTTCCCTTTGGTACATTATGGGTCACCATCACAACAACTATGTGTCTCTTGGTTTAGCATGTTTAGATTGTCCATTTGCATGTTAGTATAAGGTTAAGTAGTTAACAAACACTACGCAATTCGGAGGAGGGTTTTGGATGGTTGGTTGGTAAAGGTACATCCTTGAAACTTAGTGAATTAAGGTTGATCCAACTGCTAAGCTAAATGATTAGTATACTTATATTATAACTAGTTTTTTAATATGTGTAATGCACACAAATAAATATTTATTTTATATAACTAAAAGTTATAGTAAATAAACATTTTTAAATATATAAATTATATTATAATTAAAATTTATAATAAATAAATATTTTTAAATATATAACATATTTTAAATTTATAATAAATAATTTATCTTGTGATTTAATGTCATTTTTAATTATTGATATTTTCTTAAAAATATTAAAATGATAAATTGAACCGTAGTGTTATAAAGTGATTTGGGACCGTTCATAATCTACAGTCTATTATGAATGGTCAATAACTTTGTAATATTTTTAACATTTTATATCAGCATACATTTCCCACTTGAGCGTTGGCACTTAGCAAGTTCTCCAAACACGTTTTTCTTTTGGGTATATATAGCCATAATAACTCGCCTATTTCTGTTTCTATTTTTTTGCCATCACACTTTCCTCCCTTTCACAACTTGCCTCCAAGCTTAGCTTTAGCCCTTCACAACCGTAGAAAAAAAATCCAATCACTTTACATCCTCCAAAAAAAAAAATCAAATCACAAAATGATCCTTTTCCATTTACCTATTTAAATAAAAAAAAAGTAGTCACACTTGGAACAAAAAGAAGATCACACATTAAGTATTACTATTAAGCCATCAAGATCAGTAGTGAGGAGTTTGGGTAATATTAATAAGTAGAGTCTTGTATTGAATCTTTATGATTGTCATTCACAGAATATGTGCTAACACAATAAATATTGAAGGACCTAAAATCTCCAACCATAAATCGGAAAATGAAAACGAACACCATGGAGTCATTGATTTAACCCATAAAATCATTCAAGAAAATAAAAAGAAGCCTTCCTCTAAATAGTTTTTAATTATCAAAGTTAAAGAATCCCCCGAAAAAAATGCTTATATATGTATATATTATTTTTTATTTTTTTAAGGCTTTATTACTCACGAGGGCATATTCCAATTATTCTGTCACAAAAAAAATATAATATTCCAATTATTCAAAGACAGCAACATGGCCCCACAAACCTTCAATATCTCAATGTGCTGTAGGCCTCAAATAACGTTTGAGGTGTCTAAGCGATTGCAATTTACAAGAATGGTTGTATGGTTGCCACGTGTACGGTACCAAACTACAAATGTTGGAGCCTTTTGTGCATCTGTTTTGAAGCAAGCAATTCAATAATATAATGATGATTCTTCATGTTAAATCTTTGCCCTTCTGATTAACCTTGCAACTTCGAGAAATTTCAACCACCTCTCTCTCCCAAAATCTCAGAGTGTGCTGCTTCAGTGTCTGGTTAGTTAGTTCCAATCTCAAACTTCAACTATTTCTTATTTTCTTTCCTTTTCTTAGTGGTCCTGATTTAATGTGCCATTATGTTAACTGTCAATTGTTCTTAATAAATTAAAACATGGTTTCTTATGCTACCATTCTTGACTATATCTGCTAGCTAAGAACTTTGAACTCATAAGTCATAACAATAAGTACAAATGTGTTGCTACAAAGGTCTAATTCTGAAGGAACCTTTGTTGTTCACAGCAGGTATCAAAGATGGCAACATTGACTGCTTCAAGTAACTTAGTCTCTAGAAATTCTCATGTCCATCATGGACCAACAACTGCTTCATATGAGTCTAAAGCAGTAGCAATGGGACTTAGATCTCTAAAGCAGACAAATACTCATAGTGGACTTAGAATTTTTAACCCGGTGGATGAGCTACTTAACAGAACCCCAATTAAAACCAATGCAATGCAAGCTATGAGGAAGGGACCTCAAGGCAAGAATGCCTGGCCTAAAGGTATAATCACATGTGGCATGACTTTCATAATTATAGGAACGGAGGTGGCTCCATGGTGCAAAACTGGTGGGTTAGGAGATGTTCTTGGAGGTCTACCACCAGCATTGGCAGTAAGCTTACTGTTGTTGCTTATTAATTGACATATTTGGGGTTCAGTGAGTGAAAGACTCTTTCTAATCAGTCCTTCTCTAGGGTTTCGGGCATCGAGTAATGACTATTGTGCCACGCTATGACCAGTACAAAGATGCATGGGATACAGGTGTTGTAATTGAGGTATATTCTTGACTATATGTAAGAAGTCGTGCTTTCAATTTTATCTTGGTAGAAGAGGTTTTCGCTTAATTGTGTTGTTATATAGTTAAATGCATTGTGATCTGCTTACTATTTTATAGGTGAAAGTAGGAGATAGAACAGAAAAGGTTCGCTTCTTCCATTGCTATAAGAGGGGAGTTGATCGTGTCTTTGTGGATCACCCTTGGTTTCTTGAAAAGGTTGAAATATTTCTTAATTTTTCTACTATGCACTCTCACTGTTTTGCTTTCAGATACTGATTAGTGTGACTGAATTTCAAGGTCTGGGGCAAAACTGGACAAAAACTTTATGGACCAACTACAGGAGATGATTACGAAGACAACCAACTGCGTTTTAGCCTCTTTTGCCAGGTTCTATATTGGCATCCTTTTGGTTGCAAGAGTTCTTTTCACAAACATTGCTATTTTTATAATACATTTGATAGAAAACTATTTCTTTCCAACCAGAAAAGAATAAAAAAAGACTACTGTTTTGCCTGAGATATATGCTTCAACTTGGGAGGAAGGGTCAGGGGATTGCACAGTTGTACTAACTACATAATTTATTAGACATAATATGATTTCCATGGCGGATGACACATTTTAATTGATTATAAGAAATACATGTAGTTTTTCACCGGAAATACTCTCTTCTTTGCAACATATTTATCAGTAGTAATAGGCAGTTCTGAGGGCAAGAAGGCTACTTGCATTTGAGTTATACGATGGATAAAGTAATATGTTTTCTTTATAATTACTCATGTCCATGTAATGTCTACTCTTCCCTTTCCTTATTTTTTCTCTTTGAATTATTCTCAAGGCTGCTTTGGAAGCCCCAAGGGTTCTGAGTCTTAATTCCAGTAAATATTTCTCTGGACCATATGGTATGGACTAAGGTCATAAATGAAGTTTTTCAAAGGTAACATCAGATCTTTCAGGCATGATGTTTTAATTTTTTTGTATGCAGGTGAAGATGTCATTTTCGTCGCCAATGATTGGCACACTGCCCTTATCCCCTGCTACTTGAAAAGTATGTACCAGCCAAGGGGCATCTATATGAATGCCCGGGTAGGTCTAAATCTCACTGGCTTGTTATTCTGTAGTGCTATTATTTATATAGTATTTAGTTATTTACCTAATTTAACATTCATGATCAACTCATAAGCTCTTCAAATTTTCTTTCTGGTTGCTACCAGGTTGTTTTTTGTATCCACAACATTGCTTACCAAGGAAGATTTGCATTCGCCGACTTCTCACTTCTAAATCTCCCAGACCAATTTAAGAGCTCCTTTGACTTTATTGATGGGTATGTTGCTCATAAGTTATGAATTGTAACCATCAGATACCAGTACATATTTCTCCAAAAAAAGTAATCAGATACAAATACACATTTTAACTATTTTTTATTGTTCTAATCTTGCAGGCATGTTAAACCAGTGGTTGGAAGGAAAATCAATTGGTTGAAAGCTGGACTTATAGAATCATGGTTTGTGATAACTGTTAGCCCAAACTATGCTAAAGAACTGGTGTCAGGTCCAGACAAGGGAGTGGAATTGGACAACATCCTTCGCAAAATTGATGATGATGGTCGTTTGGTTGGAATTGTGAATGGCATGGATGTTCAGGAGTGGAATCCAACCACTGACAAATATATAGCTGTCAAATACGATGTTTCAACAGTAAGAAGCTTTTTTTTTTCTTTTTCTATAGAGTTAAAAGTATCTCTAAATTGTGTCATGGTTCATAAGGAAAATACCTAAATAAGAAATTCTCCTACTTAGGTATTGGAAGCAAAGGCTCTTTTGAAAGAAGCCCTCCAAGCAGAAGTTGGATTGCCGGTCGACAGAAATATTCCTCTTATTGGTTTCATTGGTAGGCTTGAAGAGCAAAAAGGTTCTGATATTCTTGCAGAAGCTATTCCCCAATTTATCAAGGAGAATGTTCAGTTGGTAGCCCTAGTAAGTATAAAATGAAAAAAAGAAAGAAGTAAACGCAATTTCTCAACCCTTCTCACATAAAAAAAGGATTAAGAAATCTCATTCAAGGATGATATTCTATTGTCTTAGGGAACAGGAAAAAAACAAATGGAAAAACAACTACAGGAACTTGAAATATCATACCCTGACAAGGCCAGAGGAGTGGCAAAATTCAATGTTCCCCTAGCCCACATGATAATTGCTGGAGCTGATTTTATATTGGTTCCTAGCAGATTTGAGCCTTGTGGTCTCATTCAGTTACAAGCTATGCGCTATGGATCTGTATAATTCTTGCTATTACAATCCTTCATATCTAGTGTTGTTTCCTTCCATAAGATTTCCTTTAATCATTGGCCTTACATTTTTCTTCAACTTCTATTCTTAACTGTTCTAGGTACCAATTGTTGCCTCAACAGGTGGATTAGTTGACACTGTCAAAGAAGGTTTCACTGGATTTCAGATGGGTGCCTTCAGTGTTGAAGTAATATCCTCCATCACTTCATAATCTTCAAGTGTGTCCTTAGAAGCTGAAGTTCTAAGCACTAACCATTATTATATTATTTTCAATATTTTGCTCTAGTGTGATGCTGTGGATCCAGCTGATGTGGATGCTATAGCAAAGACTGTCAAAAGGGCCCTTGCAGTCTATGGAACTCCAGCTTTTACAGAAATAATAAAGAACTGCATGGCTCAAGATCTTTCCTGGAAGGTGAGTGAAGGAAGAACCATAAGCTGTGATGAGATTTAAATATACTTTTTGAATTTAATTTCTATGCACTGATTTACACTGTTAATCAATAAGAAATCATGATAAGTATGACTTTTAAGGTAGTTTTTATAAAAAACTTTAATTACTGCACAGAGTGTAAAATAACTTTTACATTTTCATTTGATCATATTACCATTGGTAGGACTCTTTTAAGGTAACTATTGTAAAAGTCAACAAACTTATCTTACATGGTGGTATGTGATTAGATGAAAGTGTAAAATTATTAAAACTATTTCATACTTTCAGGGCATAGTCTTTTTTCTCTTTATAAAAATCAATTAACTTATCATATATGACGATTTCTTATGTAAAAACTCTTCACACTCTCAGTACAGACAATTTTCTCCCACAATTAATTTGAAGTTACCAATCCATACCATATTTGTCTCTTTAACCTTAGTAACTAGTAACTGAATTTTGTTTTGGAAATAGGGGCCTGCTAAGAAGTGGGAGGAAGTGCTGCTAAGCCTGGGAGTTCCTGGCAGTGAACCTGGAAGTGATGGAGAAGAAATTGCTCCACAGGCAAAGGAAAATGTGGCAACACCATAATAATGAGAACAAAGATGTGAGGGAATCTTAGTCTCATGAAGTTCCCCCAGCTCCTTGCTTCTTATTAATATTATGTTTTATCCTTCTTCCAATTTTTGTTTTCTTCTAAATATATTATAGAAATGTACATGGACACGGAAATTACACTATTCAAATCAGTGTAGTGAGTGCATGTCTTCAAGATTAGCATAAATTAAAGCGTTTCTTAATAGCCTAGATATGACACAGGCTATGTTGGGCAAACAAGGAGTTGTGCTGTATATCCAACTTGTACTGCTTTGTGCTTATTGTATCTGCATGTTTGGCTCCAAAAGGTGCGTTTATAAAACGTAATTTTACAACACAAAATGTCATGGTCAGTTATTTAAAAAGTTCTGTAATGTTTGTTTTCAAAAGCACGTTTCACTAAGAATGAAAAGAACGCCTAAATAAAATAAAAACTGAAAAGAACGTCTTCCTAAAAAACAAGAACTCTCTTTTACATTGAATTGAATTTTTTACATTAACTTTTACTATAAACTTATTTAGTATTTTCTACCAAAAATAACAAAAACAATTTGATCCATCAAGTGTATGATCCCGCAAGGAAATATTAAAAAAAGCAAGCAGAAAAATTACTTGTTATCATTTTTTCACTAATTGTGGCATATATCCATCAAGTATATGATCCCACAACGGTTTTAAGTTTTCCATAGTGGAATGGCTATGAACTAAAATTGCCAACAATTTGAAAGTATAAACTTTCCCTAATTAGAAAAGAAAAAACTTTTGTTTTATAAAGCCAATTCCATTGTGTGTCAGATTGATTTATTTTTAACGAGGTATCAACACAATTACTTTTATATTTTTATAATTATATTATGTATGTAATATTTATTATAGAAAAGGTTATTTTTTTACACAGGAATTATAGTCCTACAGTGAAAATTAGTGTGATAATAATAATAATAATAATAATAAAAGTAAAGAGGCTTTATTTCAAAGCCTCATCATCTTGACATTCATTCACCCCATTAATAAATTGACGGATTGAGCAGTCCTAGCTCAATGTATTAGTTTTTTGGTATACAATGACAGATAATGAGATTTTAACATAAAATATTTTGTAAATTATTCAAATCTCCCACCACTGAACAAACCTTAATAGTGCTGTAAAAAAAAAAACTAATCTTAGTAGTTATTCAATATGTTCCTTCAAAATAACTATTCAATCCAGGGTTAGTAAATTAGCCTATAAGGCTGCAATATTTAGAGCATGAATTAAGGATTAGTTTAGGTCGATTAGGGGCATAAGCTTTATGTATTGTACATCATGTACCCATTCCTTGAATGAAGGGTTCCGTGTTGAGTTATTGGAGTACTTCTCAGCCTCTTTTAGGAATCACTACTTAATATGCTTCTTGTATAGTCAATGTCATCCCTTCTTGGTTCTTAACCTTTCTCATCACCTTTCAACATATTTAGCTTTACAAGACCTCATTGGTTTATCTATGTAGAGATTCAGCTGAAGAATTTTGTTCAGAAGTTGTTCCAGCGGTTTGTGAAGCACCCACACTTGTTCTTAATGCCTCTGTTGTTGTTGTTGTAGTTGCTGTTGTTGTAACTGTTAACGTTATTTTACCCTTTAATGTACTACTCTTGTTTAAATTGGATAGTCAAAGAGACAATATCAATAAAATGACTTGACTTTTACCTGCACTAGTAATTGGCATTGCCATTGAAGAAGGAAGTGCAAGGATACCAGCTGAACCATAGTGCCTAGGGAGAATTGGAAACTGCATCATTTGTGGATATTGGACACCAAAACCATGAGCCTGGCTATTGTATGGATAATGGGCACTAAAAGGGTAAATGTTATGGACTAATCCCACTTGCCCAGATGCCCCATTGGAGGGATAATAAGTTGATAACTGTTGACCTCCAAATATCCCATAGCAGTTCTGCAAAATTGCCCACACAAAAGCATGCCAATGTTAATGAACAACATGTACATATAATTAAGAGTTTAAATTTCATGTATTGTCTATGTAAAAAATATATACTGTAAACCAATTTGAAATTATTGTATGGCTTTTAAGTAATTATTGTAAAAAATTTACAAATTTATCGTATATTATGTTTGTAATTAGATAACAGTATAATAATTATTTACATTGTCTGTATATGTACTATCTATTCTATAATTATTGTGCGTGATTATTTTTAAGCACTGACTAGACAAACACCTACCATGGGGTACATTGTGTCTTGTGAATATCCAGTATATATGCTAAAAAAATGCAAAAAAGCAGAATTAGAGAATGTAGGAATAAGGGAGAAAAATTGACATGCAAAATAGAAAAGTGACCTAAACTACACATGGTATGTTCATGTTACCCAAAACTTGAATTAGGAAATGTGTATTGCCCAATGTTTTGATTGACAAATGTAGAGGAAGGGCCATGAAAAGCAGGTGAGGCCAACACACCAGGTGCTGCTCTAGACTGTCCTGCACCCACAATGTGAAATTGCTTCTCAATTTTTTTTTTTTAAAAAAAAACTTATGCATATATGATAAACTTTATTTTAATATAGTAAAGGTGGCTTGTGACTTCTTCTTAGTATGAGATAAATAGATATAGGTTAGAATGGAAAAAACTCAGACTCTTTTCAGAGAAATAGAATACAGAAAAATAAGTTGAGATAAAAATAAAATATTTAAAGAAAGAGGACATTGTAATAAGATAAAGGAAAATGGACTGATTGAGACCATGTTGTGGAGCCTGTGTCCTATTCTTGTTTGCACCAATAGCTGCAATATTACAGTTTGCCCTCCTTCCATCAATTATTGGAGAGGGGTTCTGACATGCGTTCATTGCTGCCTCTGGATCCTTGAATGTGACCTAGGATAACAGATAAAACCAAAGACTCACTGTTTAAGACCACATGCCAAATGAAATGGACAAGCAAATATGTCAACGTAGATTGACGAGACATGAGAATAAAAAAAAAGGCAAATGGGCTTACAAAACCATAACCCTTGGATTTCCCAGTGTTCTTGTCTGTGATGACAACAGCCTCTAAGATCTCTCCAAACTGCTCAAAATACCTTCTCATTGTGTCCCTTTGAGTCTCCCAAGCTAACCCTCCAACAAAGATTTTGGTAGAAGTTGTATCATTGTATTGCCTTGAATTGATGTTACCACCCACCATCTGAAATTGCTTTGTGGAGATATTACGTGTTTTACATACAAAAAGAAGAAAAAAGAAATCAATAGAGATACATACAATCTCAAATTTTCAAATAAACAAAAACAAACAATTGGATTACAAGGAAAATTCAGAACAAAAATAAGTGAGAAAAAAGAATGTTCTTATGAAGATTACATCAAATCATCAATGAAAAGTTGAAAACATTCATGCACTTGTGGTTGTGTTGGTGCTATATAATCATTACTTTTAAGGGTGGAAAGGAAGAGAATGAAGGAAATAGAAAAACAAAATCTCATAACAAAATACAGAAGGATCATTGCAACACAAGTTATATAGAATATGGAATACAATATTACAATTAATAAGACCAACCTCTTTTAGACTTTTACTATATCACCCCTTTCTATGTGCTATTTCATACATAATAATGTATCATTTTAGGAGCATAGAAATTCTGCTTCGTCGTATTCAACCTTCCCTTATGTGCACCTTAATGTTGCTTGTTCTATTTAGGACATTTGTGGGGCTTATGGACATGATACGATAACTTTCACATGAAAGCTTTTTCTATAAATAAATAATATCCTTTATTTATTAATGCTTCTGTGTATCTCTCTGCTTTTCTCTCAATGTATTATCTTCCTCTTTTGGTGTGTATGTTTGTGTGCATGTGCGTCTTAAACCACCTTACCTCCTCGTTCCTGGAGCTGCTGCAATTCAATTCTATTAACCAAAAAAGGATAATTAAAAAGGAAGCTAAAATTAAATTTTAGATTCCAATGTGGACACTTTATTTATTTTTGTTTGTTAGTACATCAATCAAACTCTTCCAATATTTTAAAACAACCCTCCCTCCATTTTTCATTATTCACCATCTATTTCTTTATCAAAGTTGCTTAACTGTAAGAATTTGTTTTGCTTAACTGTAGGAATTTCTTTATCATTATTGAAATAGAGTTATTTCTGTTGAGTCCTTAACAACCCCATTTTTAATTCAATTTTTAACTAATAGAAGACAAATTAAACAACTTGTTTCGTACCTTTTTATGACAAATTTAGGAGGAGGTGGTGCCTACTCTATAATTTGTTGAGGACGAGCTTGAATTTATGAGATTTCTTATTATATATAAGACTTATTTTACTCTATTCAATTAACACATTAGATTAATAACTTGTTATATACTGATTTGGGTAGTATAAAGGATAGAGAAAAATAACCTTCTATAAACTGTTGTAACAAATAACAAACTTCATCCTTGTAGTTAGAGTAACTAGGTCTAGGTCTATATAAAACAATCATCTCTTATTTGAAAAGTACATTCCTTGTATATAAGAATTCAAGATATATCAAAGCAAATACATATTCAGAAATCTCCTTACAAGTAGGAAACTTTTTGTAAACTTGATCACTTTTCACAATTAACTTCTCTAATGTGTATTTTATCGTATTTAGCTTGTCATTAATTAATCACACCTTGTCATATAAGTTGGAAATTTATTATTTCAAGTCAGTTAGAAATGTGGGCAAATTGAATTAAGCTTATTTTTTCAGTAGTTGATGAGTCCTCCCATCTATTGAACATTCTTAGTTGGTAATCCATGTTTTATTAAATTTTCACATCAAAAGCAATTAACTAGTTATTGTTTCTTTGATTCACATTTGAATTTTGTGAACGAGAATTCAAGCACATTGTTAATATGACATAAAGGTTGGGTGCTTTATTGAAAAAAAAAAACTAGTTCTTAGTAAAACTAACTTCTAAAAATTTTTACATTATTTCTATATTTACTTTTAAGATTTTTTTATGGATAAATGTTAGTTCTTAAAATGTTAACATTTTAACTTCTCTTCCTTTTCTTCTTTCCTTAATTATCTTGATCAATCTTATATTTTTTTTTTCAATTTTTAGCTTGTAACCACAAACATGTTTTTTTTTAAGAAGCTAAATATTTTAATAACAAGCAAGCTATAACACAAGATGTGTATCCACTGCAAGCCAGCTACCGCAAACATGTTTAAAACAAACAAATCTCGTAAAGAATGCCATTTTCTCTTCATGTTGCATTTTGACTCTATCTATTTTGTTCGAGGCGTGAAAACCAGAAGAAAAAAAAGGTTTACTAAAGAGATAAACACACCACCCTACACTTTGGAAAAAACAACTTTTTGGCGTTGAAAGGAAAAACCATAGGCAGAGAAAGAAGAAAAACAAGTGGCAAGCGAGGTATATGCGGCGTAAAAATTTGGTCAAAGTGGATGGACGGAAGGAAACAATATTTGACTATTTGTAATTAAATTTCCTTCAGTTTACTGCATGTATTTACTTTTTTTTTAAAAGCAAGTTTACTGTATTTCCTATTTACCTTCAAATCGAAGCATTACTAATATTTAACTATCACTGTCATGCAACCTAATCATCAACCTACTTTCCTTATTAAAGTAATCAAGGTTGGACTTCAGATGATGTTGGCCAAATTACTATTTTTCTCTTCCTTCCCCTCCCTGCCTAAATTAATAGGTGATGAAAAAAAAATATTTTTATTTTTTTCCAATGTTACTTTTTATTTCACTTGGAATGCTTTTATTCGTGTAACACATTTGGTTTGGTTAAGTTTTGTTCCTATTTTTATTGGAATTTAATTAGAATGTCTTAATAATGTAAATATTTTTTACATAAACTATCCAATTATAGATAATTATGTATGATATATATTTATTAATTTTTGTAGTAATTACTTTAAAAATCATACATGTGGGTCTAATTAGCACCAATTTGGTCTAAATAAACAATATAATAATGATAAATGTACTGATGAATGAATTGTTTAACAAACCATTTCCATTACTAATATCCAATTTCATTAAGCTAACAACACACACAATTTTTTGTTAATAGATTAAACAATTATATTACAATTGGTTTCATTTAATTCATTGTTACTAACATATTAGTTTCCTATTTTTTAAATAAATCATATATGCTTGGAAATTGATTTTATTTAATTAGTTTTGGGCTAGCTTTGCATTCTGTGGACAAAAGACTGTAGGCCTACCACTACAATAAAATGGAAATGACTTTGTTTAGAGATTGGACCGAACCTAGCGCATCACAAAGGCAAAAAAAAAAAAAAAAAGCTCAAACTCAGCGTAGTTATGTTTTTCTGCTCCTCTGTGATTGGATTCCTTTATATACAACAATGAGGTGTTGTTTGTTTTTTTTTTGAAATATTTTTGTGATTTCTGTATTCTCTGGAAAATTTTCAACCCTTAACACAATTTTGTTTCTGGTATTTATAGCCTGCTGGGTTGCATGAAGTATGTTTGGTTTGACTAGTATTAAAAACATACTATACGTAATCACCCAAGCTGTAGCTGGAACCGCGAAATCACAATCTAATATTCCACAAATTAATTAAATACTGGTTTCTCATAGCACATTAAAAAAAAATGTATCTTTGAGTTTTTAAGAGAAAAGAAACTGGAAAGAAAGAAGGATATTAAACAGTGAACTGTCTTTCACGTTGACAACATTTAGAACCGTTATATTATGAATATAGTGTATGTGAGGTAAAAATGTTGTGCTTTCATTGACAACTTCGAAATTTAAGTTCCTTTCAATTCTTCATCATTTTAATGCCGTTAATGGCCATCATTTATTATATAAAAATAAAATGTACGTGAAGTAATAATTCTAGTGAACCTTAGATTAGACAGGCATCATCATGTGTTGTATATAATCCCACGCTTTGAATATTGGACCACCCACAAAAACCATGCTTATAATTAATTAATTAATTAGTTTGTGAAGTGAAGACATTAATGACATGGGCAAAAAGCCATATAAATTACACCTTTTGACATAAAGTGTGTTGGAGTTGTGGTATTTCTATAAATTTTCAAACCTTCTCGTCATTTGTTGAAAAAGTTAATTAGTCCAAAGCTGTGAACCTAAACCAAATGATCAACCTCAATTTTGTAGTCCTATATAGAGCTAATTAAAGAATAAAGAAATTCCACATGATACCAAGTGTTGTTTAAATCTAGCAGACTTCATCATTATAAGCCAAGTTTCAAATTGTAGTCAGGTATCACCGAAAGTTGTAGGGCTTGAGCCTGTCACAATGCTAGATGGGGGAAAAGGAAATTAAGAGGAAAGGTTGTTGCACGTTCCTGTTTCAAATTACCCACTTGAGCTAATCAGTACGTTAATTAATGTACAAAGACCATTATTAATTAATTTAAGTGTATAAAACAGTAAAAATGTTAGATCATTATAATATTCAAAATAATATATAAACTGTCTTTGATAGTTAATTTGATCATATATAGAAAGCACATAGTTGTATTTTTTTCTAGTCACAACTCAGAATTGTTTATCCAACATAGTAATTTTTTTTATCAGTTATATATCTAACATAGTATGATATGGCAATTGAGTTTTAATTTCTTTTACACTGTAGGTTTAGTAGTGAGGTTTTAATGGAAAATGGAAGTGAGGATAGGAGTTTTACTTTTTAATTTAAGAGAATTATAAGATTATTTGAACAGTAAATTATTATTTTGATTATTTAATTTTTGAAACTTATCAGATTAACAATATATTAAAAATGAAAAAATCCCATTTTTTCTTTATCATTTAACTCCTAAACATCAATTTTAAAAAAATTGGTAGGCATTATATATATTTGAGATGCAAGAGTACTTAATTATTGGCTTGGAAGAATTCAATGAATCCGAGAAATAGAATTAAACCAATGCATGAAATTCAATCATTTTCAAGGATAAAGTTAGTTCTTTTATAAAACTAGCAGAAGCGAACAATAAAGATAAGAGGGGATTTTTTTAGAAGGTAATGATATTGAAAGAAAGTTATAATTAAAATTGATTGAAATTTGATAATTAAGATCTCTAGTCCAAGTTGTAATATTTTCTGTTTTAGTTTTTTAGGACGATAATTATTTCAAAAATTAATTTTTTTACAGAGCTTAATTTCATTTTTAGTCCATCTTAATCATTATACTAAAGAGACCAAAAATATAATAAATTCATAATAATATATATGTTTTTCTTAAGGAATTAACATATGTGTTGAGCAATACATTAATTATCATGTTATCCCGTGCGACTTGCATGCATGTCCTTTTATACGAGAACAAGAAAAAATAATGATTGATGGTATCTTTTTGGTAGAGAAGAAATTGGAAAGAAATTAGTCGAGTTGTCTGATGCACAAGATTTAGAGGACAAATAATTTTAAAAATCATGAGATTATTATATTATTTTTTATTTTTTCTTTATTTCTCTTTCATCAAATATCCTTATTTTTTATTTTATTTCTCACTTATTTTTTATTTTCATTTATCTTATTTATTTCTGTCCTCCCTACCAAATAGAACATAAATGAGGTTAAGAGAAAGTTTTTACTATGTCTAAATAACTTACTTTTGAGTTGTTTTTTTATTTATTTATTTCAAGCTACAATTTTGTTTTGTTTTGTTATTTTATTTGAAGAGGAAGATAGATATTAATTTGTGTTACAAGACAAGAACATGAATTGTAAGAAAAAAAAACTTAGCTTTTCAATGATGCAAAGACTACCTCAGCAAGGTAAATATTACTCAAGATATAAAATTATCTTTTCATGTTTTCTAATAAAGAAAGTACTTATTAATTTTTTGAGAAAAAATATTATATACTATAAATTTTTTACATAATTATTCTATCACAATTTATCATATATAATAAATTTATTAACTTTAAAAATAATTAATTTAAAATAATTTAAATAATAATTTATAATTAAATAATAATATAAAACTATTTTACCCGAGTAAAGACATTAAACTCTTAATTTTTTCCTCTTCAAAATTTCTTTTCTTTTACTTAACTTTCTTTTATATTTTTTATTACTTAATCAAAATGAGATATATTCACTCTCTATCTGTATATATATTAGGTGTGAAGTTGTTTTCAAACCACACCTGGGATGTGAAGCAAGCACGTGTGCTTCCATCTCCAAGTGGTGGTATCATAAGTCATAATCGACAAGTGCTGTCTAATGCCAATTTCATAACATAGTGAAAGCCAACCTGGGTTTGGTAGCCAAGGATTCTTATTTTGACTCGCCGGAATCGATGTTGTTAACCTTTCTTTATCACCTTGCATATATATCAACCGGAATTCCTTATCCAATCAGGTATCTATATACAACATCGTCCAAGATGCAACACAAATTAAGTATCAGCTTAAGGTCTTCAAAAAAAAAAAATATTTTTTAGGTTCCTAAATTTTTTTTATTACTCACTATTAACAAATTTTAACTGATCAATATAAAATAATTTAAAATCTTTCTGATCAAAATATAGAACTAAAATTTTATGAAAAACGTAAAATTCATAGAAAATTTTATTTTGATGAAAATATTAGTAATGAGATCACACATTCACCTAAAGAATCTTTTCGTATTGAATATTTTTTATACATATTAGATCAATCAATTAATTCCATTGAGACACGATTTGAACAATTTTTACAATATGAGACTATTTTTAGTTTTTTTATTTGATTTCAAAAAAATTAAAGCTTTAGATGAGAATGAATTGAAAAAATATTGTATTAATCTTGAAATTTTTTTAAAGTTTAATGAATACTTTGATATTGATGATCTTGATTTATTTTTAGAATTGAAAGTAGTAAGAAAAGTGTTAAGAGAAGAAATTAGCACACCAATAAAAGTATTGAGTTATATTAAAACTTTAGATTCTTTTCCAAATATTTACATTGCATATATAGAATTTTATTGACAATTCCTGTAAAAGTTGCGACGGTTGAAAGTGAAGTGTTATATAAAATCAACAATATTACAAGATAGATTGAATGATTTAACTATTTTATCTATTGAAAATAAAGTGTTATATAACATGCTCCTGGTCCCGTCAAATCACCACCAGATTAACCATCTCATTTCTTAAATCTTAAAACCTATTTTAATATACATATATTATGTTTGTTAAAGTGAAATTGCGTTCTATATAAAAAAAGTAAAATTGGTTTTGGTTCTTTAAATTAGACTTAAGATAGCATAATTTGATTTTTTTTTTTTAAATATGAACCAAACTGATCCACTTTGTAAAAATAATTCGTTACTGTTTTTATAAAGTAGACCGGTTCAGTTATTTTTTTCCCCAAATTTGATTAGGATTTTTTAGGTTTGGTTTAAATCGATTCAATTCATTTATCTATTTCGTACTCATAAATGATTCGGTTTTCTTAAAGAATCGAACAAAACCAAGTCATTTTATAAAAATGGTTCAGTTAACTAACATTTTTATAAAATAGTTTGGTTAATTGGTTCAATTTTTTCTCAAAATGATTTGATTTTATAATTTGATTTGGTTTTGTTTTAGATCGATTCAGGTTTTTCTTACACTCCTAATTAGATCTTAAGTTTGAGTAAAAGAAATAATACTTAAGAGAAGAAATTTCACTAAACATAAAACCAGATTATTTGATAAAAATTATTCATAAACCTAAATACTTTATACACTTTTTTTTAAGAAATACTTTATACATATGACATGATAAACAAAACTTTACTCATATACCATGATAAAAAATACATTTTATTATTAAATCCGTTACACCACTCAATTATCTTTTTTAGTCACTTGGTGAAAAATGGGTCCCTTTTTTTTCTAAAGCAAAGGTAAAATGGATAACAACCCCATGAATAAAGATGAATCCACCAATGGTTACATTTTGAATATTTATCAACTTTTACACCACCCACTCATCTTTTTTATGGTAGGCGGTCAAAAGTGGGTCCCCTTTCTAAAGCAAACGTAAGCTGGATTTGGATATGAACCGAATGAGAAGGAATGCACCATTCACCATATATAATTACGATTTCTTCCTATAAATTACACACGATTTATTCTAAGTAAATTCTTTGTGTTTTAATTATCGGATTATATTTATGTTTAGAATGAGTAAATTCTAATAAAGAAACGTTTATGCCTTTTTTATACCATTTTGATTGTAACTTTTATTACAAATATTAATTTGAGTCGAGTTTGATGTTTATGATGAAAATTTATTGAAAAAGTTTCGTGAAGGCGTGGAAGTCCATCCGTTATCTTTATGTGATATTTTATTTTTTATTCATGAAAAATCAATAAAAGAAAAAATAATAAGAAATTATTACCGGTCATGTGTGAGATTTTTTTTTATATATATTTTCACTATTATTTTAGTAAATTGAGCATGCTTTTCACCCACAGAAATGTAGGTTATTTACTTCATTCTTATGGATTTAAAAGATAGTTTTCTTGAAAACTCTCTAATTCAAATTAATAGATTATCACATGACAAATGCATGGATACTTGATAATTGAATAGGTTATAATTAATAGGATCGAGCGTACAAGGAGAGACGAAGCAGTTGGAAATAAAATCCACCTTAAAAACTAAAAGGAAATAACCAATTAGAGACATAGTCATCTCTTCTTAAGATTGACCCATGATTTTATATCTTATAAACAGCTGTGCGTGCTATTGACTTATTGTTAATATTAATATGTATTTCATGTTTTACATGAGTATTTTTTTTTTTAATTTAGGTAATTTTTTTAAATAATGTAAATGATGAAATGTTTGAAAAATAATATTTATTATTACAAAAATAACATGCATATCTTGTAAACTGCTGTGTGTGTTAATTTTTTTTTCATGGCTTGGAGAGTAAATATTTATAACTATCATAATCATTAATTGTTTAGGCGTAGAGGTTACTGTTGCAGTGTAAAATTTATTGTGCCCTTTTAGATTCAAAGTCTTTGATCCAGGTCTCGGATCCCAAATACGCACAACCTGAAAAGAAAAAAAAAGAAAAATGAATAATGCTCTAGGTAGAGATAATTCCCCGCTATCTAGCTAATGAAATTCGATTTAATATAATATAAAGTAAATGCTTCTTATATTCCAAGGGTAATAGCTAGCAGAAGCCACACACGGGAGAACATAAAAATGAACAAGAATGCCACATTTTACCTTTTCTGTACCACCGGAGACAAGAAGTGTTCCACCTTCATTCATTGCCAATGCATAAACGGATTCCTTATGGCCTTTGGCAACAATTGGATTGTATCCTTTAGATTGAGTAGTGTGCATAGATATACTGCTACTTGAGCTGATGTTACGTAAGCTTGTCATTGGTAATGAGTTTCCAGAAACATTGATATCATTTGAATTATCATCATCATCCATTGGATCATTGCATTTTGTAGCTGAAGCTAGTGCAGCTTCGATATCCCATATAAAAACCTCCCCGCCAAGGCCACCAGAGGCAATCACATTGCTCTAAAATTCACGACACTTCTAAAGAATCAGAAAATGGATTTGATTAGATCCAAACTTTAAATTCAACCAAACTATCTGTCATATTTGAGCACATAAAAACAAGAAGAAAAAAAAATGAATTCTTGGCGTGCGATTCATAAGAAGCATGAAAAATTCATAGTACACATTACATTTTTTTTCCCGCTACAGCAACGCAAGTAACATAATCTGAGTGTTGACGGAGTGTACTAGTACATGTTCTTGTGGACAAGGCATTCCAAGTCTAGTACATGTTCCTTGGGACAAGGCATTCCATGAAAGAAAATTATTAGTTAATCAACGAGTAAGAGTATAGATCTTTCTCCAACAAAAGAAGCCCAGGCCTATGTTATTCTCACCCCTCCTCCCTTGGTAGTGGTAGAATACTAGAATCATTGGGAATTAAACCAGAAGGTACCAAAAGAATACAACGTGGTGGTGGGAGATGGACACAGTGGAAAACCAAGAGGGGTGCAAACAATTTTTGCTGCAATTACCCAATCTTCAGGTAATTTAGGACTTCTACTTGTTTGAATTGGGTGGAGTCAATGAGATACTTGGATGAGTGATTAGAGCCTCAGGAAAGTGCAGGATAATTTTAAATAGTTGGTGATTAAAGTGAGTGTAAGTGGAGCAAAGGTGGACACTAAGTAAGGGAGATCCGTCTCTGTAAGGAATGGTAGCATCGTTGAAGGCATTGATGAGAGAGTTGAAGAGGGACACTGAGGCCTGTTACAGAGTTGGGGATGAATAGTTTTATAGGAAATAATAGATTCAAACCTCCAGTTTCATCAGCATCTGCTGAATGTCTTCTACAATAATGTTATCAGCATTGTCAATCTTCAGCTAGTCCCTTGGGCCAATGCTTATGTCAATAATACCAAATATTCCATATCAAGGTCTCAGACAACACTGACAAAAATAAATTTATTTTAGTTTGAGTTATGCTGAGAAGAAAACATTTTTTTTAAATCAGCAAATACTTGTATACATAGATGTAAAAAAATACAGAAAATGGCACTAGAAGTACCATTAATGGGTTATAAGACAATAGGTAGAGTTTGCAAATGCTTAGAATGGATCAATGTCTCGCTCATACTGGTTTAGAACTAAGAATCCTAAGTTCATAGATGAAAAAACAATTGAGTAATCAAGAAAATAAATAAATTAATCATTGTTGCCCTAGCCACACACGACGCAGCCAAAGGGGCCATGGATTCAACCACAATACCTACATGGAAGGAAAAGAAACACTTTGACAGGGATTCTTAGCTCCATAGAGAGCTTTGGCGGAGAGAGTTGAGAGAGCAATTGCGACAGCGTAGCTTTGTAGAGGTTTAAAAGAGAGAAGGCAAAATGAAAGCTTGAGTGAGAGAGGACGCGGAGGTTCGAGGGTCAGAAATGTAAACATGAAAACAAGCACTTGGGTGAGAGAAAAAATTTGTGGGTGAGACAAACTCGAATAGAAACATAAAACTAAGGGGCTTCGAGGGAGTTCAATTCTTACCTTTGAGGGTTTTCACAGCGACGCCACAACGTTGAACGAAAGGAGAGAAGAAGCTTAGGCACGAGTGAGAGGAGGGTTAGTAACAGAGAGCTGCTTGAGAAATGTATTGAGAGAACAATGAGGCACGAGAAATAAGTTGATTCTAGGTTCACAATGATTATCATAGCAGTGTCTTTAATGACAACCGTCGTTATTGGCGTGTAGTAAATAACATTTTTTGTAGTAGTGACATTAACACACCTAAAAATTAGGTATTAATTAATTAATCTTAGAAATCCTCCATCAATAGATTGCATGTTATCTTTGCTTAGAACATCTTCAATGAAAGTTTTTTAAGGGTTTCTTAAGTGAAAAATTATTTTTTATAATTTCTTTTCTATTGAAGTAAATCTATGTAGTTAGGAGAGTTTCTAAAAAATAAGATTTGTATCTTTTACAAGAAATTGTTTCTTAACAATAAAAAATAACATTTATCTGAGGCATAACAACACCATAATTAAATCATAATTAAATGAAAATAAAAAAATATAAAAGTAAATTTCTTTAAGTTTCTTAGAATTTTTTTATCATTGAAGCAAAAATGTGTTTGAATTTCTTTCAATGACATGATAGTATATGAACCACAAAAGGTACTGTGAGAACTACAAAAAAATAACTTAAAAAACTCATTTAAGAAATTTTAATTAGAATTTCTCTTAAATACATTTGTGAAGTTCTAAATACTAGTACTAGTTAAAAAAAAATCTCCAATATTCTGATCTCATATCCATAAACATAATTAGGATGATAATATTTAAGGTATTATCCACTAAAGTGTTTCGCGGTTTATCAAAATTTTGTTTTTTAAAATGCACATTAAGGATTACGAGGAGAGATAACTTATAAACGATTTTTTTTATCTCAACTTTTAAGGAATGTGAAACTTCATGACTATTAAAACAAATACTAGTTGAAATGTGTTTGGTTAATCTCACAATTTTTTGTTGTAAAATGTGTCTCGGTGGACCAAGAAAAGAGAATGTTTATATTTAACAAATAAAAATATTTAACATAATTACATAGTTAAAACTTGAAGAATAAATAATTTCATGTATGTAGATTTCCCTGGTTGATATTAGACATTGTATTATTATTTTTTTGCAAATAGATACATTGTGGAAATTGATCAATGATCCCCGAATCGTTGACCATATAACACAATTTGTTTCATAATTCATCCATCACACGGTATACAACGAAGGGTCATGATATATATATCTGAGTTATTAGTTCCTTCCTAATAATCCAAGTAAAGTAGGGCCACCCCCACTAATAATACCACCAAGCAACGCACACCCGATTCCGGATCCCATAGAAGAAAATGATTTCACGTCCTTTTGTGTCGGTTAGTCATTCAACCTTCTTTCCCTTCCCAACCATGAACAAGAAACCCTCAAGAAACCTCCTCAGTACTCCCAAAACCAAACCCTTTTAATTAACCTTAACCGCAACGAAAAACACAAAACACAACCTTCAACTACACCTTAACCACAACAAAACACAATTCCCGTGTTGTTTTCTCTCTAAACCCTACCCGTGCTGGCACCCCTAAATTTATGGGAAACTGCGTGTTCAGAGGTTTGAACCACGGCGTGTCCGAAGACATGATGGTGAAGGTTGTTACCTCAAACGGAGGCATCATGGAACTCTTCTCTCCCATAACCGTGGAGTGCATAACCAACGAGTTCCCCGGCCAAGGCATCTTCCGGAGCCGCCGCGACATGTTCTCCGAACCGCTCCCGAAAAACGAGGAGCTCCACGGCGGAGAAGTCTACTACCTCCTCCCTCTCAACCCTTCTTCTTCTCGCAAGAGCTTGACAAGACAATTCTCCGACACCGCGGCCACGTTAACACCATACCGAATGTCCACGTTCGAGAAAAATAACAATAACAATAACAACAATGTGTACTCGGAACCACCCGAGTTGATTTCGAGATACAACAGTAGTGGGGTGTGGAAGGTGAAGTTGGTGATAAGCCCCGAGAAGCTGTCGGAGATTTTGTCACAGGAGTCGCGGACGGAGGCGTTGATAGAGAGCGTGAGGACGGTGGCGAAGTGCGGCAACGGTGCGCCGTCGTCGGTGGCGAACTCCGACCAGTGGAGTGTGGCAAGCAGTTGGAAAGGTTCTATGTCGGAGAAGATGGGTTTACAATAGTTTTAGATATATTATTAATTAATTAAATTATTTATTTTTTCTACTTTTTGACTTTTTTTTTGCTAGTGTTTAACGACCTGATTATTATTTTCTTCATTTGTTTGTCTACTTGTCAAATATTTTATTTTAGGTATCGTACTTGTGTGTATATATTTGCATGTGATGAAGTGAGATATTGTTTATTTCTTTTGTTATATCATTTAAAAAATAAGGGCAAATTACATTAACAGTTTTTTAGGTTTAAGGGAATTTCATATGTATATGATATTTTTCTGTTGTATTTTTATGTACAAGGTTTGTGTTGATATTAATTAAGGATATAAGTTTTATATTGTTACATAAATTGAGAAAAGTATGTGTATGATGAAAAAAATAATTTTTATATATTGTTAGTATAAAGATATTTCTACTATTAAACTATTAGAAATTAATATATATATATTAAAAAGGTCAATTATTTTATCGTAAATGGCAATTTCTTTAGAAGATAGTATAACATACTTTTATACAATCAATCTATTTAAATTAGTTTAAAATAGAAAAATAAAATTATGAGGAAATTTTCATTAAATTTTAAGAGACGACAAAAATGTCTTGTAATAAAAAATAATGTAACTAGACTAGAGTTTCTCTAATGTTGTTTTCTTATTTTTTGTTAAACATGAAGGGTCATATATATATATATATATATATATATATATATATATATATATACGTATGAAAATAAATTTTGGATATTTTAATGAGTTTAATTTTAATATTTTTATAATGATTTTTTTATTATTAATTATACAAATAATTAAAATTTATATTAGATACAACTATCTTTTTTGTCTCTTTTTCTTTGCTCTTTCACTAAATGTTAGATAATACATTAGGTGTCTATTAAACATTTTTCAAAACACATACAAAAATGAATAGCAAAAAACCAATATTGGCGTGGGGTTTGGGAAAATGTTTATAATTTTATATATTCATGTCTTTCTATGTGATTTGCTTCGATGAATAGAAGGTTAAAGATTCCTCACTGTTTGTCAAATTGGACCGATTAGGAATCACGTGAATTTGTTGAATTCTCATAAGAAGCATCGTAAAAGGTGTCATTGCCAATATGCATAGTTCATCCAAGGTCTCAGTCTAAGGGAGAATATGCTAGTTCCTTAGTTCCAAGTGGTTTTGCAGGATGGGAAGTTATCCACTTATCCTAATGTCAGATACCACCCATCGCAAGCGTCAGTAGTGAAATTTAATTACTTATTCTTTGTAAGAAATAAACGTATTAAAATTTAAAATATAAGGTGTGATGGGATTAATTCTTTTAATGTACAAGATTCCAATTAAAGACTTATTTAAAGAAAATTAAGTATATATTACTTAAGTACTATCCGTTAGATTTATAATAGTCTTCAAGTATAGTATATATAGCTTTCCAACAAATAATAAAGAAAGTCGATGTAAGTTGTCATATCGAGTTAGCTAAACGACACTTACATTACAAGGGTAAAATATTGTACCAGATAAGATCTTACTTGGCTCCATAAAAATGAGGTGATTTTTAGAGAAGAGCATCCCTGCGTGGACAATGCTAATTTCTCCTTCTGACTGGCAGGTACAGCCTATGGGTTTGTTTTTGCATTTTGAGGGGTTCTGTGTTGTGTAAAGGTTCTGGTTCGGCCTTGTTTTGAGGTTTATTGGAATTTTTTCATGGACAAAAGGTTAGTTTGTTAAATATTAGTTTTGTTAGCAGAAGGATCAAACCCGTGACCTTTCTTCTTTTCTTTCTTTCTTAATCATCCATGATCCAACCCACCTTATATCTCTAGTTTTTTAGAATCTTTGGGTTGCTGTGGCTTTGTTTGCCTTTGGGGTCTACTCTGAGCAGAAGGGTCTACAGCTTGTGACTCATGCCCAGTTCCTTGATAAAATTATCTAAAAAAACAAAAACATATTTACAAAAAAAGAAAAGAAAGACGAGTGTGTTTTAAGAAAAAAAGGAAATGCATAAAGAAGCCCCGATGTTGAATACATCAAGTCCATGTCCGTTTGTCTGGGCTAATGCAAGTGAAAAACATGGCCCATTCGTTTACTTGATCCGGACTGATTACTATATTATATAGAAAGGACAAAACTTACATAGGTTTTGTTTTAATTATTCTCCAATTGAAATTGGATTTCACTTAGGTAATCCACTTAATAAGGATTTGCATTGAAAGATAATACAAACTAACAAAGTAATACTTCAATTTTGACTTAAAAAAAATATTACTGTGCCTATGAAACTTGAAACAAATATCTCCTAAGTCTTGAAAAACAATTTCCTAAGGCTTGAAAATATGCATTATTTGATTATAAACAATATACATATAAATACAACAAACAAGAATGTACAAGGAAATTAAATAAGGAATATTTTTATGATCATGAGATATGTTTGTGATAACATAATTCGAGAAATAAGGAAATTTGTGAAATCGTGGAATATAATAGAAATATAATATATATATCACTATTTTTTTGTTCAGCTAAAAATATAATATATAAAGATAAAGGTACCAGGAGTTCCATTGTTCCAAGAATTACAAGCCAATCAAATACAATGTGCCCTGCATACTCTTCCCCTAACGTGGAGCGTTTACAGCTTATTTATGCCATTAATAATCATATATAAATAGTTTGCTCCACAGTTCTGCAAAAAGGATATGTGAAATCACATCCCCTAATGTCCAGATTTCTCACCTTTAAATTGTCACCAGTTGGGAAGCGATTTCTCATCATTCTCCACAAAAATATGTTGACCTTTGGTGGGACTTTAATATGCCATATTCTTTCAAAGATAGGTTCCTGCAGAGTACCATGGAGCAAAGTAAATAAAGCTTTATAAGCTGTGTTCACCGAGTAAATTCCAGTACCACAACGAAGCCCTTTCCTCTCTAAAGCTATTTGAGTGACAACAATGTTAAACATAATCACATAGTCAATGTTAAACAGAATCTACTGAGAAACTTTAGCTGAAAGATAGAATTCGAATCGAAGATTTTCTCTCTTAAATTACTACATAATAGTAATTTGTAATTCAATACTACGAATGTAAATTTTCTTTACACACTCATCCTTTGACCATTAATAAACTGGAAACAGACAAAAGAATCCGAGTAATTAATAACTTTGCCTTGACGCGAATGCCCACATCCCCACGACACACACAATGGAAGTGCGAGTGCCCACTACTAAAGGAAGGTCCTTTCTACAGTTCCTTCAAAATTAGCTAGAGACCATCCTTTCACATTTATCTACGTTACTTTCAACATGCTTCCAAAATCAGAAAAGGTTCACGAGCAACTAAGAACAAATTAGTAATCACCTCTTGGGACCAGGGTTCAGATCCTCATACAGCAAAACCTCTCTCTCTCTCTCTCTCTATATATATATATATATCCAATTAAGAGCTATCTTGACAGTAGCTATTTGTAAGTAATTAGGGTTTGTTCAAAAAATAAAATTAAAATAAAAAAATTGTCTTTATAGTTTTTTTTTTCATTATATAAATGTTAAAAATGTTTTTCTTTTACCAAAAAGACAAAAACCTCTAGCTTGAACATCGTTTTCATCACTTGTGTTTTGTTTTTTTTTGCATGATTCCTGTTTCGATTTTTCATTTTCAATGAAAACAAGAGCACATAGGTAGAATTGGGTCTTTGCCTCGTTGTAGTCTCTCGTCCTGCTTTATCGTTGTCGCTCTAGCCATCCCCTTTGTCCTTCACTTTTTCCTTATCCTTGTTTTTTTTTTTTTAGTATACCAACTGTTTTATTACAACTTATTCATTATAAAAATAAATATGAAACACTTTGTACACATAGTAATTAATATAAATTTTTATTTATATATAGAGAGCTAACTCAATTTATTTATTTTCAATTTTCCTACTTCATTCTATTTTATTTCTTTTCCTTTACTTCTCCCATGCAAGCATAATGTTATGGTTTAATTTGAGAAAAAGAAGAGAGATAATTCAAACCCACTCTGTGCTGAATTGAAAAGGATGTGTAATTAAAGGTCTCCACGCGTGAAGTAGAACATATGCACAAATGCTCTTAGTAATTTTAGGGAAGATTCCTGCCTAAAACTTGTGTGACCGTGGCAAAAACGGGAATGTCCTAAATACAAAGTTAGCATGCTTTTTCTATTGAATTATACACTGGGCCAATCAGGAACTTAATCATCGTACATATAGCATCACCGTAGCACATGGACTTTAAATGAAGATAGACGCATGAAACCGTTTCATTAATTTATCCCGTTAACACTCACAAAAAATAGAAACAAATTAAAGCAAATTAGTTAATGTGAGGTGTGAGTGTGAAACGTATTATAGGGGATGGTAAATTAATGATGATATTGACATACATGTGCGGGTGTGCCTGACAGTTTAATGCCCAATCAAACTAAGACCAAATCAAAGTGAAACTTAAGCCTATCGCTGTCTAGGGTCTAGTTTCCAACTATCAAGCTGGATCGGATGATTATATGGAGAATATAGACAAACTTGTACACCCTGCTCATTAATTAATTAACTGTAAATATTACCAAATTTAGGTTTTCATTTTAAGAGTTCAATATATTTATATAAAACATTTGTACACATGAATAAGAAATTTAATCATTTTTTTGAACGGAAAATAAGATTTAATCATTTTATCAGGTTACTTTGCCTTTCAATTTTTTTTACCAGCCTACGAATTTATTCATTAAGATGTTTTTCCAACAGCCAAAATTCATTAACTTGTTGTGACAATAAAGAAATTCTTATTAAATGTTTAGAAGGCTTATAATGCACTAGTGAATGTTCATTTACTGTATAGAATTATAAATCAAACTTTTTCTCAAATTCACTGTGGGAAAGGAATCGATATTTCTGTGGACAATGTATACGCGGTATGACATGGACCAAACAAGCAATAACAGATTTGTAATTGTCGATGAACGAGTCTTGCAGACAAAGGTGTCAAAAATCATCCACAGCACGGGCATACGTAGCTCCTTAATCATGGGGGGGGGGGGACTGGGGTCCCATACCCTTTGGGAGGTCATGATATTTGAAGTTTTTATTTGAACATTCATAAATTAAAATTATACACTCTATGGATACTGTTTATATTTTTCACTTCATCACATTATACTAATAACCTATAATTTCTTATCTCTTTTTATTTTTATTTTTATCTTTCTCTAAGTCTTGATATCCAAAAGGTGAATGAAACTATCAAGGGGCAATTATTTCTGGAATTTACTAAATGGGAGAAAATTTCAAATTAATATTTATAAAGTGATAAGTCGTAAAATATTTTATAATTTAAAGTAAAAGTCATAAATTAATTCATGGTTTTTATTTATTTTTTTGTTTTAGTGAATCTGTAAAAAAGTAAATAACTTTTGATTTTTTTAATTACGACTGTGAAATCATAAATATTTTAATTTTTTTCAAATATTATTTAGAAATAGTAAACATATTTACGAATACTTTTTTAAATTAATTATAAAATAATTTAAATTAGTTTTAATTTATAGATTTATTTAATATTTTCTATATTAGTATATTATTTTTATTTTATATTTTTGTATATTATTTTATTTAATATATATTTTTATATTACTTTATTTGATATTTTCTATATCTTAATTATTATTATTTGTTTTATAAATTAAAAAAATAATGTAAATAAAATGTTTAAATTTAAATAAAAATATCAAAATATACTAAACATATATTTAAGAAAAATATTAATAATGGGACAACGACCTTTTGATAATTTCGCCCCAAAAGGTGTCTCATAATCATTCTCCAACTTTGAGTGTGAATTGAAGAATATCTTATATGGTGGCTAGTTAAAGAATGTCACAGCTAGTATACATTCTCTATTTAAACACCATATTTTCTCTATAGCAATTCACAATAATCCAATCATGGGAATCAATATTTGTCTCTCTCTTTGCTTCTTCTACATCACTACCCTTCACCGCACAATTTCCACGTTGGCCCAGTCTGAGAATTATATCATCCACATGGACATATCAGCCATGCCCAAAGCATACTCCTCCCATCACACTTGGTATCTCTCCACTCTCTCTTCAGCATTGGAGAATTCCAAAGCCACCACCGACAACCTTAATTCTAAGCTGATTTACATCTACACCAATGTCATCAATGGTTTCAGTGCAAACCTGTCACCTAAAGAGCTTGAAGCTCTCAAAACCTCCCCTGGTTACGTTTCTTCCATGCGAGATTTACGCGCCAAGCGTGACACAACACACTCACCACAGTTCCTTGGCCTCAACAAGAATGTGGGGGCGTGGCCAGCGTCTCAATTTGGCAAAGATATCATTGTTGGTTTGGTGGACACTGGAATTTCTCCTGAAAGCAAAAGCTATAACGATGAGGGATTGACTAAAATTCCTTCTCGATGGAAAGGCCAATGTGAAAGTAGCATCAAATGCAACAACAAACTCATTGGAGCGAGGTTCTTCATCAAAGGGTTTCTGGCAAAGCACCCCAACACCACCAATAATGTTTCTTCAACGCGTGACACTGATGGTCACGGGACTCACACATCAAGCACTGCAGCTGGGAGTGTTGTTGAGGGTGCATCATACTATGGGTATGCTTCTGGATCAGCCACAGGAATAGCTTCACGTGCGAGAGTGGCCATGTACAAGGCCTTGTGGGATGAAGGAGATTACGCATCTGATATAATAGCTGCAATTGATAGTGCTATATCAGACGGGGTTGATGTTCTTTCCTTGTCATTTGGTTTTGATGATGTACCCTTGTACGAAGACCCTGTTGCTATAGCCACGTTTTCAGCAATGGAGAAAGGAATTTTTGTGTCCACGTCAGCAGGAAACGAAGGGCCTTTCCTTGGAAGACTTCACAATGGAATACCATGGGTCATAACCGTGGCTGCTGGCACCTTGGACCGTGAATTTCATGGTACTCTTACACTTGGCAATGGTGTCCAAATAACTGGCATGTCTCTCTATCATGGAAACTTCTCTTCCAGCAATGTTCCAATTGTTTTCATGGGCTTGTGCGACAACGTGAAGGAACTAGCCAAGGTGAAAAGCAAGATTGTGGTGTGTGAAGACAAGAATGGAACTATCATTGATGTTCAGGCGGCTAAGCTGATTGATGCAAATGTTGTCGCGGCTGTGTTAATTTCAAACAGCTCTTACAGTTCGTTTTTCTTAGACAATAGCTTTGCGTCTATTATTGTTTCCCCAATAAACGGGGAAACTGTCAAAGCTTACATTAAGAGTACTAACTATGGCACAAAAGGAACCTTGTCTTTTAAGAAGACAGTTTTGGGTTCTAGACCAGCTCCGAGTGTGGATGATTACAGTTCTAGAGGGCCTTCAAGTAGTGTTCCATTTGTGTTGAAACCGGACATCACTGCTCCTGGTACATCAATCTTAGCTGCATGGCCTCAAAATGTTCCGGTGGAAGTGTTTGGGTCCCAAAATATTTTCAGCAACTTCAATTTGTTAAGTGGCACATCCATGGCATGCCCCCATGTTGCTGGTGTGGCAGCACTGTTAAGAGGAGCACACCCTGATTGGAGCGTTGCAGCCATTAGGTCAGCCATTATGACAACATCGGACATGTTTGACAACACCATGGGACTCATCAAAGACGTTGGTGATGATTACAAACCAGCCACTCCTTTAGCCATGGGAGCTGGTCATGTCAACCCAAATAGAGCCCTTGACCCTGGACTTGTTTACGATGTGGGAGTTCAAGATTATGTTAATCTTCTCTGTGCACTTGGCTACACCCAAAAGAACATCACCGTTATCACAGGAACCTCTTCCAATGATTGTTCGAAACCCTCTTTGGACCTCAACTACCCTTCTTTTATTGCTTTCTTCAAGAGCAACAGTTCAAGTACAACACAAGAATTTGAGAGAACCGTGACCAATGTTGGGGAGGGACAGACAATCTATGTTGCCAGCGTTACACCCGTCAAAGGGTACCACGTGAGCGTTATCCCCAAGAAATTGGTGTTCAAGGAGAAGAATGAGAAGCAGAGTTACAAGTTGAGAATTGAAGGTCCAAGAAAGAAGAAAGAGAAGAATGTCGCTTTTGGGTATCTCACTTGGACGGACTTGAAGCATGTGATTCGGAGCCCCATTGTGGTCTCTACCCTCACATTCGATTTCTAGAACAATTTATTGTGGCTGAGATATATATGCTCAAATATATGAATCAAGTGAAAAATGTATATTAACTAGAGAAATCTTCTAATGAAAATAATAACCATTTCTCACTTGACCAACATATATAGTTTTCTATGATTCTGCAAATAATGTTGATTCTTTTATGTTCTAATTTTTACTCTTATTTTGCAGCTTTATCTTTTCTTTCTTTCTTTTAACTTTTAAGTGAATCCAGTAATTAAAGAACAAAATATGAGGATAACACACATCATTTTGCGGCAAAGAAACTATCTGATGCAGGTGAGGCACATCCTGTCAAGCCAGTATCTTTCATGAAGCTGGAATGCTAAGTTTATTAGCTTATATCAGCTACTGTGTTTCCACTATGTCTAATAAAAGACAAAATAGTACGTTCCCCACTAGGTAATTATCAGTGCAACACACTCTTTCCCCACATTTATTTTGTTCCATGCGTGCTATATGGCTTTTTTCCCTGCAAGGCATAAATAGAAAATAAAATTACATGATTAGTGTAAGTTGAAAAATGAAAAGTATTTCCGTAAAGCGACAATAGAAAAGTCAACATTCTTTAAGTAATCGGGGATGCAATAGTCAGATTTATTAAAATAATTATTTTCAGAAATAGATGTACGAAACGAATTGCGGATACTTATAAAGTTAGCGTGGTTAGGAATGAAGACCCAAGAGCACTTCATGAAAATAAGGTGGAGTCCATCGTTTCAAGTATCTCACCGTCGCATCGAAACTTAAAATCCGATTTTTCTTTTTAGTTCAGATCACATCAGTTATCATCCCTAATTGTGATGGAGATCATTATCAGTTGATCATCGAACCAACTCCTCGACAGCTAAGGTACTATAGATTTTTGTAATTACGTATAGTAATATTTTTAATTTTTAGTATTCATTATTTTAATTTTAGAAGTTTGACAATTTTAATATTTACTTCCTTTATACATATATAAATTTAATAAATGAAGTAGAAAGTGAATTTGTCAACTTTTATTTTAAAAAATAAAAATAAAAAAGAGAATTGCAGCATCGTAATGTCGACTTCTTCATTGTCGATTTACAGTTACGAAAATGTTTTTCAACTTACAATAATCACATAATTTTATTTTCTATTTGCACCATGCAAGAAAAAAAAAAAAACCCGTGATATATACAGAGATTGACAATCTGTTTCAAACACGGCCTGATGGAAAGAGCGGTGTTGAAAGCTAAGAATTCAGCTATAGAGGGAGCATAGCATGCAGGAGAGAATAAACGTCCTACAGCCAAAAGATTCCCTGAACTTGCTGAAGTTTCTGTTGATGAGTTTGAAGGTCTCTGTTGTTAAAGACCAGATTAGGCGATCTGAGCTAGGAGTAAAACTCAAAGGAATTCCCAAGATTTTTCTTTTATTATTTGTTTTACTATTTTTCTCTTTTCCTATCCAAAATATACATACCACTAATAGGTGTGAAAAATCTACTTTGTTCAATACATGAAAATAATTCTATTTTACACCCTAATTTGATGTACTTATCTTACGTATTTATATATACCACTCCTCTTGTTTAATCCTATTACCCATCTTATATATCTATCATTCCTTTTCTTTTTTGTTTGTATCTCCATTTGTTCTCAATATTAGGTGTGTACACTCACGATGTTTGATATATTTTCTAATCACAAACAAAATTTTAGAGCATGTTTCAGCGTGTGGACGTATTTCTTATCTTATTTTAAATAACTATTTTTTATATACTGTCCAAAAACCTACTGAATAAATAAACTTACTTTATCCAACCTTGAGCAGATGCTTAATTATATTATATCTCCTCTTAGTTTTCCCAACTTTGTAATGTTCAAAAACAGTGTTTGTATCTCTCGATGATTCTCGACTTATTTTAAAACATACTATTGCAATACTTGTATGCTATAACAATTTGCCTTTTAAAAAAAATAAAATACTTGTATGCTATAGAATTCCCTTTAACATGATAAATCACACTAGGAATTTTAATGGCTTGATGGTCACCCTGATTCTGACCTTTTGTAAATTGCTTGCAATCACTAATTTAAGGGCTAGCACTCTATTTTTTTTTTATTACTATTTTTCTCTTTTCCCATCCAAAATATGCATACCACCGTGTGAAAAATCTCCATTGTTCAACATACATGAAAATAATTCTATTTTTACACCCCAACTTTCTGCTTATCTTACCACCTGGCCACCTATTGTTTAATCCTATTAGTCATCGTATTATCATGTCTTTTCTCTTGTTTGTATCTCCATTTGTTCTTATTAGGTGAGCACACTCAAGATGTTTGATATTTTCCAAGTAAAATCACAAAAAAAAAAAATTATAGAATATGTTTCTGCATGTGGAGGTATTACTGTATACTTTGTAATGTATTAAATAAATAAATTTACTTTTCGATCCCCAACCTTGAGAGATGCTTAATTATATTATATCTCCTCTTAGTTTTCCCAACTTTGTAATGTTCGAAAACAAAATGTTTGTATACCTCCTCTTATTAAACAACATTAACAATCATATTAATCATTTATCTTTTTTCTCATATCTTATCTCTCTTCAAAAGTCTAGATATTTGAAAAGTGCACAAGAATCAATTTCAAAAAATTTGAGCGTGAAGAATATCATTGGGGGCTAGCTAGTTAAAGAATATCAGAGACCTACAGCTAGCGTACGTTCTATATTTAAACACCAAGTTCGTTCTATAGCCATACAAATTAATCTATGTCATGGCTACCCATATTTGTCTCTCTCTTTGCTTCTTATACATCACAACACTCAACCTCGTTTCCACGTTGGCTCAGTCTGACAATTATATCATCCATATGGACATATCAGCCATGCCCAAAACATTCTCCACCCAACACAGTTGGTATCTTTCCACTCTCTCCTCAGCATTGGACAATTCCAAAGCCACCAATAATCTTAACTCTGTTAGTTCTTCTAAGTTGATTTACACTTACACCAATGCCATCAACGGTTTCAGTGCAAACTTGTCACCTAAGGAGCTTGAATCCCTCAAAACCTCCCCGGGTTACGTTTCTTACATGCGGGATTTACCAGCCAAGCGTGACACAACACACTCACCACAGTTCCTTGGCCTCAACCCTAATGAAGGGGCGTGGCCAGTGTCTGAATTTGGCAAAGATGTCATTGTTGGTTTGGTGGACACTGGAATTTGGCCTGAAAGTAAAAGCTTCAACGATAAGGGAATGACTGAAATTCCTTCACGGTGGAAAGGCCAATGTGAAAGTACAATCAAATGCAACAAGAAACTCATTGGAGCTCAGTTCTTTAACAAAGGAATGCTGGCAAATAGCCCCAACATTACCATAGCTGCGAACTCAACACGAGACACTGAGGGTCACGGGACTCACACATCAAGCACTGCAGCTGGGAGTGTTGTTGAGGGTGCATCGTACTTTGGTTATGCTTCTGGATCAGCCACAGGAATAGCTTCAGGGGCGAGAGTAGCCATGTACAAGGCATTGGGGGAAGAAGGAGATTTGGCGTCAGATATAATAGCTGCAATTGATAGTGCAATATCAGATGGGGTTGATGTTCTTTCCTTGTCATTTGGCTTTGATTACGTACCCTTGTACGAGGATCCTGTTGCAATTGCCACGTTTGCAGCCATGGAGAAAGGAATTTTTGTGTCCACATCAGCAGGAAACGAAGGGCCTTACCTTGGAAGACTTCACAATGGAATACCATGGGTCATAACCGTGGCTGCTGGCACCTTGGACCGTGAATTTCATGGCACTCTTACGCTTGGAAATGGAGTTCAAGTAACGGGCATGTCTCTCTATCATGGAAACTTCTCCTCCAGCAATGTTCCTATTGTTTTCATGGGCTTGTGCGACAATGTGAAGGAACTGGCCAAGGTGAGGAGAAACATTGCGGTGTGTGAAGACAAGGATGGAACTTTCATTGAAGCTCAAGTGTCTAATGTGTTTAATGCAAATGTTGTGGCGGCAGTGTTCATATCAAACAGTTCTGACAGTATTGTTTTCTACGATAATAGCTTTGCATCTATTTTTGTTACCCCAATAAACGGGGAAATTGTAAAAGCTTACATCAAGATCACTAACTCTGGTGCAAATGGAACCTTGTCTTTTAAGACAACAGCTTTAGGTACTAGACCAGCACCGAGTGTGGATAGTTACAGTTCAAGAGGGCCTTCAAGTAGTGCTCCATTTGTGTTGAAACCGGACATCACTGCTCCTGGTACATCAATCTTAGCTGCATGGCCTCCAAATGTTCCGGTGGATGTGTTTATTGCGCCCAAAAATGTTTTCACTGACTTCAATTTGTTAAGTGGCACATCCATGGCATGCCCCCATGTTGCTGGTGTGGCAGCATTGTTAAGAGGAGCACACCCTGAATGGAGCGTTGCAGCAATTAGGTCAGCAATCATGACAACATCTGACATGTTTGACAACACCATGGGACTCATCAAAGACATTGGTGATGATTACAAACCAGCCACTCCTTTAGCCATGGGAGCTGGTCATGTCAACCCTAATAGAGCCCTTGACCCTGGACTTGTTTACGATGTGGGAGTTCAAGATTATGTTAATCTCCTCTGTGCACTTGGCTACACCCAAAAGAACATCACTGTCATCACTGGAAACTCTTCCAATGATTGTTCCAAACCCTCTTTGGACCTCAACTACCCTTCTTTTATTGCTTTCTTCAATAGCAACAGTTCGAGTACATCACAAGAATTTCAAAGAACGGTGACCAATGTTGGGGAGGGACAAACAATCTATGTTGCTAGCGTTACACCCGTCAAAGGGTACTACGTGAGCGTTATCCCCAACAAGTTGGTGTTCAAGGAGAAGAACGAGAAGCTGAGTTACAAGTTGAGAATTGAGGGTCCAACAAACAAGAAAGTGGAGAATGTCGCTTTTGGGTATTTCACTTGGACGGACGTGAAACATGTGGTTAGGAGCCCCATTGTGGTCACCACCCTCAAAGTGAATTTCTAGATGAATATATATAATGACGGAGATATATATGCTTTCACATGAATCAAGTTAAAAATGTATATCAACTAAATAAATCTTCTATGGAAAATAATACTAGCTAATTCCTCACTGGACTAACATAGTATTTGATGATTCCGGAAACAACGTTGATTCTTTATGCTTCAATTTTTATTTTATATATATATATATATATATATATATATATATATATATATATATATATATATATAACTTTTCTTTTTATCACATCAATTATTCTATTTATAAATTTTTACTGTTTTTCTCCTTCCAATCCAATAAATTCATACCATTTGAAGAGGTGAAAAATCGCCTATGTTTAACATATATGAGAATAATTCTAATTGCTTACATACCCATTTTCTACTTATCTTTCCCTTCTCTTGTTCAATCCTATTACACACATCGTATCTATCATTTTTTGTTCTATTTTGTTAGTATCCGTTTGTGTGCTTTTTTAAAAACATAATATAAAATAAAATCACAAAAACAAAATTTAGAGCATGTTTTAGTGTGTGGAAGTGTTTCTATTTTGTTTCTATAATAACTATTTTTTAATATACCTTACAAAAATGAAACAAACTGTATACTTTGTTATGTATTAAAGAAATTTTTAGTTTTGCCTCCCTTAAAAGATGCTTATGTTGTACTTCCATCTCCTCATATTTTAAAATCTACAGTTTCTTCTTCATGGAAAGATGAATACAAGTGTTATAATTGAGTTCATTTTTTCATATAGATGAGTTTTTAGATTATTTTCTTTAAAACTAATTTTGAGCATTTAAATTATCAATTTTGTGTTTCAAAGGTAAAATAAATTTTTTAGATGAAATTTCAAAGCTAATCATAATAAAGATATTTATAACTTCATCCTAACTTCTACTAATATTAAAATTAATAATGAGATATTTAAAATTAGGGTTAATTAATTAAGTTTTTCATCAATTTAATTTATCAATTTTTTTTTCATTTTTTTGTGTTTTCGTTTTGGTTTTTAAAATCGTCTCGGTAAATTCCAAATCTTTCATTTTTTGTTTCTGCCATCAAACATCGTTAAAAAAGGGTAAATTGTTGTCGTCAGCACACGCCATGTCAATAGAAAGTGCCACTTATTGTTACATCAGAGGAGTTTAAAGGGACTGAAAATGAAAAAAACAAAATTACATAAATTAAAAGAAAAAGTGACCTATTTGCAGGAAAAAAAAAAGCCTTAATATAATGTATGAGTTTAATTAAAAATTATTATAAATTCCCTTCTATTTTCTTAGATCAGTTTAATATTTAAAATGACTTGGTTCGATTTTTTAAATACCCTACTTTTTTAGTCAGCAAATAAATGATATATTATACCAAAGGTACCAGCAGCACCATAAGTGAACACGAAGAATATAAACCAAAAACGTCATATATCCACCCCATTTGTGAAGTAAATGGTTACTCCCTTCGTTTTAAAATAATTTTTCATCTTAAAGTATTTTATACATATTAAGAATAAATAATAAATAATAAATAATATATATTAATTTTATAAAATTAATCTTATATTACTATTTATTTATTTAATTAATTAATGTTATATTAAAAATAATAATTATTTTGAAATAATTTTTTTCTTACACAGTTATAATGTAACGAGTATTATTTATTTATATATGTAAAGCTACATAAATAAACCTTAACCACCTGTCCACATGAAATTCTTACCCTTCAGAACAACCCGACCAACCAACCTATCAACAGTACTTACGATACTTATGAATCAATGAGAGCAACACCAAAATTTGGCCAATTATCTACCGAGAGTTAAATGCCAATAATTCCATCAGAGAAAAAACCAGATGAAGCTAGGTCCACCATATATATATATAAAGTCGAGATGTAGTGCCTATCCAGCCAATAATACTACTTCAGATATACTATATCTCCCCTGGCCTTAAGACCGAGAAGAAGTTTGGAAGCAATAGAGATCACCAATTGTTACGAACAAAGAGTACATGCCCCTGGTGCTAGGCTCCACTGTGAGAAGGAATAGTGGAAATTATCTTAGTAACCCGAAATCCATGCCCAAGCCATGAAAATGATTTACTGCAACAGTTCATTAATTTCTATCTAAGGGCACTTCTCTAAAAATACATAAATTTCTCTGAATCCAAGCACACCACAAGATTGAGCTACACAGTATCCTCCATCTCTAAATTCAGATTTACCTGTCAGAATAACAGGATATTTGTGAATGTACCCTAGTTAAAGAAGCAGTTATTAATAAAATTTTCTTAATCGAAACTTTGACATTATAAATACAATTTACCTGAAATCAAAGTTTATTTTCACAGTGACTAAACACTTTTAAGTATTTCGAATATTTATTTGTTTACTTATCTGAATTAAAATACAAATTATTCTTATCGTTCTGAATAGTTTTTTATCCATAATAAGTATTTTTATTAAGAAAATAGTCTATTTTGGTATAAAGTAATCTAAAATGCTCATCTACATGACAAAGTATGCAGTTTCTTTTTGTACAGAATACAAAAATAGTTGATAAAAACAAAATCAGAAATGCTTCCACACAGGGAAATACATATTCTCTAAAACTTTGTGTGTTTTTATTTAAAAAATCGCACATTTTGTGTGTACACTGCATGAACACACCTAATTAGAACAAGTGGAGATACAAACAAAAGATAAAAAAAATTATAGATGGGTAGTAGGATTAACAAAATGAGGATAAGAAAATTAAGATGAGAATTGTTGATCGCACATTTTGAGTGTACTCTGTACACACCTAATTACAACAAATGGAGATACAAATAAATTAAAGAGAGAAAAAAGATAGAAGGGTAGTAGGATTAACAAAAGGAGGGTAGGAAATTTAAGTCGAGAATTATTGATCGCACATTTTGGGTGTACACTGCACACACCTAATTAGAACAAATGGAGATACAAACAAATGAGAAAAAAATGATAGATGGGTAATAGGATTAACAAAAGGAGGGTGCAAAAATTTACTAGAGAATTGTTGATCAACAAAAGGAGGGTGAGAAAATTAAGTAGAGAATTGTTGATCAACAAAAGGAGTGTACACTGTACACACCTAATTACAACAAATGGAGATACAAACAAAAGAGGAAAAAAGTGGTAGATGGTTAATAGGATTTAAAAAAGTAGTAAAAAAAAATTAATATAACAACTGATGTCATAAGAAGAAAAATACAGATATAAAATAAGATTACAAAATTGGAGCATAAAAGAAACAACGTTATTTGCAAGCAGAATCATATAAAACCAAGATAATCAAGCGACAAATGATTATTATTTTCCATAGATTTCTTTAGTTAATAAGTATGGATTTTTCATCACTTGATTCATATGAGCATATACTAAAATATATTGATCTAGAAATCAAATGTGAGGGTGGTGACCACAATAGGGCTCCTAACCACATGCTTCACGACTGCCCAAGCAAGATACCCATGAGCCATATTCTTTTCTTTCTTCTTTCTTGGACCTTCAATTCTCAACTTGTAACTCTGCTTCTCGTTCTTCGCCTCGAACACCAACTTTTTGGGATTGACGCTCACGTGGTACCCTTTAACGGGTGCAATGCTAGCAACATAGATAGTTTGCCCATCCCCAACATTGGTCACTGTTCTCTGAAATTCTTGTGCTGCCCTTGAACCGTTGCTATTGAAGAAAGCAATAAAAGAAGGGTAATTATGGTCCAAAGAGGGTTTGGAACAATCATTGTTAGAGCTTCTCGTGATGACATAATGTTGTTTTGGATGTAGCCAAGTGCATAAAGGTTTGTTTGGATGCAATATTATAAAAGATTATAGAAAAAAAAAATTTATTGAAGAAGTTCTTATCTAAAAAATTATTATTTTTTTGTTCCACTACGATCACATGGTTGTGAGACTGGGCTTTGGATGTTGACTTCTTTTTTTTTCCCTAAAACCTTAACATTAAGTTTTCACAGGAGATGTAGAGGGAAACAAATAAAATTAAATAGAAAATATAGTAGGAAAAAGGAGAAAACAGATTAAAATTTTAAGTTCTTTGGATCAAGAGAAAAAAAATTATATCAAATGGAATTGTTACCCTTATAATATAATTAAAAAAAATGGCAAAGGGATATATATATTGCCAATTTGATCGAATTACGTTCTCTTCCAAGTTTTCTTCCCTACATTGCAGTTAAAATATTTTGCATGAGTCCCATATATAATTTTCTCTGTCGTCACTCTAGTTTCACACTTTCTGAATGAGTGAAAAGTCATTGAATTTTTTTTTACTAATAGCAACTTTTAAACAATTGGTAAGGGTTTATTATTATCATTACCATACTTTGGAAGAGGTACGAAAACTAGAAAGGATGTCTAGTTTTGAGTGAAAGAAACATCGACCACATCCAAACTTAATGTAAAAAATTGAGATAGCTCTAATTAAATAAGAATTTTTACTATCGCGTGTATAAAAGTGTTTAGTATATATATAATATGTAGAAAACTCTTACAGAAGAACTTTTTTCATAAAATTTTATGGAAGGATACTTTTGAAAAAATGGGAAATTATTGAGTGCACGTATTGCTGAGTGCACCTAGCAACACCCTTCTCCAAAATAGCATACTACTCTAAAATCCCAACGAAGATATGTGGCCCAATTGCTTAACCCTAGAACCAATTAACAATCTCACACATTCACACTACTCAGTCACTCACGACAATAGCCCTAATTAAGGCTAAGAGCTTTGGGTTGAGGCACCGTTGTTGACCTCTCAAACCTAGCCCAGGCTGTTGTTGCTCTCGTTTTCACTCCTGTGCCACCCTCCGCTCTGATTTCGTGTTCTCTTTCAGCAGACCAAACCCCATCTTCCTGTGCCGCTCCGCTCCACCTCCAACAAAGACAAAGTCTCAGGAATCGTATGTAGTATATATACCATTTATGTGGCAGCTCTTGCATGGTTCATACTCGTGCCACCCCACCCGCCAAGAACCGACCAAACCGAAGGTTGTCTCAGTCAAAAACAAGTCTTGAAATGCAACCAAGTTAGGTTGAGATGGATTTGACCAACCCTTCCCAATTCACACCCTTACTCACTACATATATATATACATACACATAGATGTTCCATACACACAAATGATCACATACCCATAAAAGATAGAGAAAGGACACTCTTTTTTATAACTCGCACGTGTTAGCAGGAGGCACACGTTTTACTCAAAACCTCATTTCTTTCACACATTCTCTCTTACTCCAGCAAGATTATATTATTATATATACTATTATAATACCTGCCACGCCTCCCATGCATGGGAGCAACACAATACTATTAAAATATCACATTTCAAAACATTACAGTACAAGTCGAGTTCAAGCGCACACATACATTATCCACACATCCTACACGATAACCCACGTGCACTAAACGGAGATAGAAGATAACGTATAGTGAAAAAAAAATCATTATCTTTATCTCTCTCTTAGTCGACAGAATCATCTATATATAATAAGCCATCATATGCATCATTTTGTACTGTAGAGAACCAACCAAGGATCATTACTCGATCAATTCATCAGCTTGTGGCCATAGTCTCATTATTTATCCTTTTGCTTCCAATATCCATGGGTGGGGAGACGTCGGGCATGTCACTGTATGCAAGATTGCACACGTGAGTGCGTATAATTAGTTATTATTATTTTTTATCCATAAATATTAATTATTAATTATTTTTTTAAGTGAAAATTCAACTCATCGACAACCTTTTGTCAGCTAGTTACCTTGTTTAATCGTCGTTTCCTTTTTGGTGTGTATTTTTCAACATGCACACATGCATGTGCCAAGTGTCACTTACCCTCGATCTTTCTTAACAGGCTCGCCTCAGTGAAGCAGCTGCTGAGGCTGTGAAGAAAATGATTTGTCCACAAAGTGTTCTTGGGCAGATCATGTTCATCATATCTATCCTTGGGCCTCTGCTTTGCACTATGCAAATACCCCAGATGCCCTATGCAGTTACAAAAACAGTAGTAAGTTCCAAATCCAATTATTGATGAAGCTCTCGCTCTTGGATCAGTTATCACTCATTTTAAATTGTAATTGCTTTCAAGATATATTTGATCAATATATGGCTTCGTGGAGTCATTTTAGGCCTTAAATTAAAATTATGTAACATATAACAATAAAAATCTAAAACCGTGCTACTATGACTGAAAGACGTCAAAATACCACCCGACACGCTAGATGTTGGACAATAATACACAATAAACATATGAAGTGGACGACTCTTTTAATTGCGTGGGTGATTTGCTCGCACGTTACAACACAGTTACCATTAGGTATACTATAAACAAAAACATGCTTGCGTGTAAGATATCTTCGTATGAATGGTAAAGACGAGAATATAAAAGTTATAAATTATTTTAAAAAACCATGTGACTTTAGTCTTGCTACTTTTTCATTTGACTTTAATGATTTTTTGTTTTGAGATATGGGATGATGTTATCGAGGGAAATAAAGCAATTTTTAATTGTATATTTTATAAAAAAAAGTTTGTTTGTCAATTTATGCAAATCACGTCACATTTTTTTTTCCATTATGTTTTGGATGAAAGGCGAGGGTCTTAATTTTAACAACTGGAACTATGGGAATTAAATAGTAGCTAGATCAAAATAACTAAAAACACACATGAGTATGAAAAAAATAGCCGAGCAGGAAAAAAAAGATGAAAAAAAAAAAATAAAAATTCAATTAAGCTCACAATTAAAAACTCTCAATCGATCGGGAAGAGCTATAAGTTTTTTTTTTAAATTTTATTTTGTCGTGATGGAAAAGCTATATATAATTAAGTAGCATTCTCATTCTTCTTTAGAAGATATAAGAACTTTAACTATTTTGCCATTTGAGATTTTTTTCTCCTTATTTGGATCTTACAAACACTTGTTTTGCAAAATCTAGCTCGTGCTATTTGTACAAACCATAAAATCCATTGAACAGTAATATTTGTGAATAATTTGTAAGAACTAATTAATAATTCTTCTTACCTTATCCCAACTAATTAGCCTTTATGTTTATTAATATTTGGCTATATATAATTAGTTGAATGATATGTGATAACATATTGTGTGTGGTACTAACTTTTCTTGTCTGAACATATATTCAGGGGATTGTGTAGATTACAAAAAGGGAATTAAGGGGCGATGTGTTGTGGCTGCGATTAACAATTACACAACGCAACTCCTCGAATATGGCAGTGGCACTAAATCTAGATGTAAATCCTTGTTTCAAACTACTAATTTGTGTGATACTGTTTACGCTGGAATTTGGTAAACAACCGCTAGTCTAAGTTAATTGCTTGCGAGATCAACTAGTGAATCTCAGGAGCATGTCATTTGTGTGTTTGTGTTTAAATGTAAAGCTTTTTGAATGTTCATCATTGCAATAAACATTTACTGGTTCGAAATTTGTAAAAAGGAAAATTCTGACAGACTCGAAATGCTGAAAATAACTTGACAAGAGAAGATAAATTGCAGAATGTGAAGGAGCAGTGAGTTCATTCGATCGAATGAACCATCTAAAAGGCAGAAATTATAAAGTGAAACGTAAATTGCATTCGAAATGTAAAGTTTACAGGAACTTAAAATGGTTCACAAACATACATTCTCCTTGTATACTCGTTTCTCTCTGCGCTGGGTACTTTGAGTGTATAAGAATTTGTATAAATGATTTGTGACCCCGAAACCTGACTAAAAAACTACTATATATAGACATTCAAAAATAAACTGCCCTAACGGTCGAACACTACCCTAATGCCAAGTGTCCTGCCACGTACATCTTACATGCACATAACTGCTCCTTAGAACGGTTATCCATATTGCTCGAAGTCGAAGCTGATTTTGTGGAGTTTGGTCAGAAATTGTGCTAAGTCCAGAAATCTTGCTGTCTTGAACTTCGACTCGACCACACGCCAGCTCGAATCGCCCAATGATTCGAAGCCCTCTTTCTTGTCCTAGCCTTATTCTTCATAAATACTTCTTTGATCCCGTGAATCCCTTTCGATCATCACTTCTTTCTTCTCGATTCGAACAGGATCTGGCAAAATTCGTATTTAGAGCATATTTTTAGCTCATCAAAAATATGGGCTAACAAATTGCCCCCAAAAAATGTCTGCTTTGATTCGAGATTGAAGGAAGATGAGAAGTTGACATTTTTTCTCTTCTTCTAACAATTTTTTCCTGAAGATCATTCATACTTTCATCTTTATTATTTTGTGGTGTACTTGCCCCCACAAGTTTTGGCATTGGCAATTTAGTGCTTAATGGCTCTAGTAACACCAGTTTATCTTTTATCTCGATCAACTGAGTTAGTTTTTCCTTCGACATTTTGTACCCTGAAGCTATTTGGGCTAAATCATTTGCTTCTTGGTTTTCTAGTCGAGGTATATGCTCAATGTTAATGTAATCGAAATGATTCAGAAGAGAACTGACCATAACAAAATATTTTGCTAAGTGTTCATTAACACATTTGTATTCTTGTGTTAATTGCTTCACTACTAATTCTGAATCACCCCTTATGTTAACATTTCTTGCCCCCAGGCTAATTAAAATTTCAAGGCCTGTAATTAGAGCCTCATACTCAGCCTCATTATTAGAACAAAGCCCTTTGATTTTATATTTGAATTTAGTTGGAACTTTATTGGGGGATATTATTAAAACTCCAATTCCAGTTCCATATTTGTGTTTCGAACCATCGAAATACAAAATCCAAGGCTCTGTATCGACATAGTCTTGCGGCATTTCGATCAGTGAGTGATCTACAATAAAATCAGCCACAATTTGACCCTTAACAGATTTCAAAGGCTTGTATGTTAAAGAATATTCTGTTAAGGCTAAAGCCCATTTTCCAATTCTACTGTGTAAAATAGGTTTTGACAACATGTGTTTAATAATATCATAATGAGAATACACATAAACATCAACAGGCTTTATATATTGCTTAAGTTTTGCACAAGAGAAATACAGACAAAGACAAAGTTTTTCTATGGCCGTATATCTAGTTTCTGCATCATTTAGTACACGACTAAGATAATAAATTGCATGTTCTATGCCATCATCATCTTCCTGAGCCAACATGCTACCAATGGTCTTGTCAGACGCAGCAATATACAACTTCATAGTCTTGTTTCGACTAGGAGGCATTAACACAGGAGGCTTGATCAGATATTCTTTAATTTCATCGAAAGCCTTTTGATGCTCTTCATTCCATTTGAATGGTTCATCTTTCTTGAGTCGAAGTAATGGCGAAAAAATTTGAGCTTTGCCACTTAGATTCGAAATGAATCGCCTCAAGAAGTTGATTTTTCCTAGCAAAGACTGAAGTTGTTTTTTGGTCGAAGGAGGCTTCGTCTCAAGAATAGCCTTTGTCTTATTTTGATTTATCTCAATGCCCTTTTTATGCACCACAAATCCCAGGAAATCTCCTGCACGCACACAAAAAGCACACTTTAATGGATTCATTTTTAATCCATGTTTCCTCATTCGTTCGAAAGATTGCCTAAGATAATCCAAATGGCTATCTTCTGAGGAGGATTTGATGATTATATCATCAATATAAATTTGCATAAATGTGTCAATAAAATCATGAAACATGGAATTCATGGCCCTTTGATAAGTGGCCCCAGCATTTTTCAACCCAAAGGGCATAACCACCCATTCATAAGTGCCTAAAACACCAGGGCATCGAAATGCTGTTTTCGACACATCATTTTCAGCAATAAATATTTGGTTATAACCAGAATAACCATCTAACATGCTCAAAAATTCGAAACCAGCTGCCGAATCTACCAACATTTCTGCTATTGGCATAGCATATTCATCTTTAGGTGTAGCATTATTTAAATCCCTAAAATCTATGCATACTCTAAGAGTTCCATTCTTTTTAATGACAGGGACTATATTTGCTAACCATTCGACATACCTGGCAGCCCTGATGAATTTACACCTCAGCAGCCTTTCGATCTCTTCCTTAATCTTGGACATGATTTCTGGTGCGAATCTTCTTGGTAGTTGTTTTACTGGTCTTTTTCCCTCCTTAATAGGTAACTTCATTTCGACCATTTCTCTGCTTAACCCAGGCATTTCGTGGTAGTCCCAAGCAAAGCAGTCTTTAAACTTTCTAAGAAGAGGCACCAGCTTTTCTTTTAAACTTGAGGTGATATTGGCACTGATATAAGTTGGCCTTTTAATCGAGCCATCTCCAATATCAACCTCTTCCAAAGGATCTTGAGCCTGCATCTTTGGCGCCTCACTTATGGGATTTTTCTCAAAACCCAGCGGCTCATCATCATAAATACAATCCAGTCTTCGATCCTTTGTTTCTTTGTTTTCATGATCTTCGATCTTGGCTTCAACTGCCATATTTTGTTGAGATTCAGCCTCAAAGGCCGTATTTAGTCTATTTTCGGCCATATAAGCCGTAATTCTGGCCCATGCAGTGGCCTCAGTCATATTAATCTTCGTATGTATTCCACCCAGTTGGTGGAATGACTCCATCTTCAGAGGGAGCAGCATCAATTTCCTCCCTCTCCCATATAAACCCATAGGTAGGATGGAGTTTGACAGAGTGGACAACATTGTCACTCGATTCGACAACAGCCTCTTTGTCACCACAAGGTGCTATGTTAGCCAACTTTTTGTCAAAGGTTTGTGCAGTAACATTATCGACCTCTGACTTATAGAAGCTTTGATCTGCCTCTATATTTTCCACAATCCCATCCTCCCTCCAGATAATGAGCTTCTGGTGAAGGGTAGATGGCACAGCCCCAACTCCATGAATCCACTCCCTTCCTAATAGCAAGTTAAAATTAGCCTTAGACTGTATCACCAGGAAAAGAGTTGGTCGAACTATACTGTCTACAGCAACATCTACTTGAATGGCTCTCAAAGAATAGCCAGTTTTACCCTCATAATTCGAAAGCACAATGTTGTGGGTAGATAGATCTGTGTCATGTTTCCCGATCTTGTAGAGCATAGATTGAGGCATTAAGTTGACAGCCGCTCCTCCATCAATGAGCACTTTGTTGATTCCAACATTCTCAACTTTTGCCCTGATGAAAAGAGGTTTGAGATGACTTTTCATCTGAAAATCTGGCTTTTCGAAATAAGCTAATTGCTCTTCCACACAGCCATTATTCATAACATAGTAACATACTGGCTTTGGGTCAGCCATATCAAAATGATCGAACTCACTTTCGATCTCAGTAACTTCAGATTGGACATCATATTCAGATGGCAAGATGGATACCACACAGATGACATCAAAATCTGGCTCAGAATCCAGTAGATCCTCATCCTCCATCTTGTCTTCATCCACTGGAGGCAGGAGTCTCTCCTTTACCGGCCTCCTAGATACTTCTTTATACTGGCCCGTTTGTAGATTCTGTTGGGCCAATTTCTTCTGACGCTGGAACCTGCGCCATTGGGTCCTCGTCATAGGATTCTTTCCTTTGTAATTGTTCCTATAAGAGTACCTATTGGCCTCCTGTGGGCCAATTTGCTTCGTTCCACTCGAACCACCTACTTCCATAATCCCTTTGTTGAACCTTATAAGTCCCTGGTGCATCCATTTTTCGACCGGAACTGAACCAGGAGGAGCGAAAGTATTCCTTCGACCAGATTTCTGATTAGTATTCGACTGCACCATAACTCTTTTACCTTTATCGAAACGTTGGTTCTGCTTTGCCCCCTTGTTAACAACTTGGTATTTCTTGAGGCCCTCAGTAGCCTCCTTATCACATACTGCACTGCAGCGAGGGCAGAGCATCACAATCTTGTTTTCGAGTTTGCATCTGTTCAAGAAATCAATTAACTCCTCCTCAGCCTGAGGATACACAACCTTCATTTGTTCGTTGTAATCCTCTTCAGATACGTCCTGAACTTGCACATGGGACACCTCCATTGTTTCGACCATCATTATTTCTTGGGGCTCCGCATAGAGAGTTTCAGCAGCTTTGGATGTTTCAGCATTTGCCTGAACAACCTTTGGTTTCTCACCAAATTTTAGCCTCCCTTCGTCAAGAGCCTTTTGAACCAAATCCCTGAAAAGAACACAACGTGAGGTTTTATGGCCAAGGAAATTATGAAATTTACAATAACCCCTTTTCTTCTGTTGTTCGATTGGGGGTACTTTCAAGCCCTTAGGAACAACAATCTGGCCATCTGTGACTAATAAATCAAATATTTCATCACATTTAGTTATGTCAAATGTATAAGTTTTAGACACAAATTTATCATTTTTAGGTTCAACAGGGTTTTTTCCATTGGAAGGTCTAAGGAGTTTACAAACATAAGGAGGTCCAGGTTTTAATTCTGCTAAATCAACCTCACTGTCTTCGATATCTTCATAAATAATATCGAACTCCTGGTCACTGTCATTGGTTTCGACATATGCAACCTTTTCCTTCTTGTGGAATTTAGAATTTCTAGCCTTTTCGGCCTTCAATCGTTCGAGTTGTCGAACTCTATCAGCCAATTGAGCCATATCCCTTAAATATTGGGTATCTAATTTCTTTCTAATCGAATAGTCTAGGCCACCAGCAGCCATTTCGACTAATTCATGTTCAGGGACTTGGGTGAAACACCTTGCCTTTAAGAGTCTGAATCTGTTCAAATAATCATCAATTGATTCAGGTGCCTTGCGTCGTACGCTGGCTAACTCTTTAAGGCTGATCTTAGACTGTCCCATATAAAATTGCTCATGGAAAATCCTTTCCAATTGGTTCCAATTACGAATGGAATGAGGCGGAAGGGTTGTAAACCATGTAAAAGCATTTTTAGTCAAGGAACTAGGGAAAAATTTCATTCTTAAATTTTCATTATTAGCCAAATCCCCTGCCTCGACCAAATATCTAGCAATGTGTTCGACAGTGGACTCATTTGTCTCTCCTGCAAACTTAGTAAACTTAGGGATTTTCACACCCCTTGGTAATTCTGTTTGTAACACATACTCAGATAATGGAGACACAAAATTAGGCCTGTGTAAGCCTAAGTTCAAACCATTCTGCACCAAAATCGTTTCGACCATTTGGGCAAGGTTATTCTGCATATCGAAACGGTTTTGTTGAATATTCTCTATTACTTCATCAGCATTTTGGTTTCTATTTACCAATACTATACCAGGGTTTGGTTCGACCTGTTGGACTGGTGGCTCTATGCGTGCCGCTGATTGTGGTGCTTGAGCCATTTGCATCCCGGGGTTATTAGGCATCTGTATCTCTTGGACAGGCGCCTGTATTTGGATCTGTCGAATTGGTGGTTGCTGTATGGGTGGTGCCCCAAAAAAGTCAGCAATTCGACTTATTTGATTTGTTAACATTTGGTAACTGTTATTTGTATTTTGAATTAAGGGGTTAATAACAGTTCCTATTTGTTGTGTTAACATGTTAACCATATCATGGTTACTTTCATCCATTTGCTGTCTGAGTGACAAAACGGATGTATTGGTTAAATGTTGAGGAATTACCCTACCTTGATTGCCCGCTACAGATCCTGATGGAGAGGACATATTAAGATTCTCTATATTTGGTTGAGAGTTTTGCAGCCCTGCCATCAAAGATGTAGGCATGCCATATAGAGGGTTTTGAGGCGGTCGAAAGGGACTTCCACTGGGATTCCCTAAACTAGAGTTATTCCATGGGGCAAAAGCAGACGCTGACGTGGTTGAACTTGCCAACGTCATGTTGGTCATGGGAGAAGTTACCCCTATCTGATTCATAACCGTCGAAGCGGTCGAACTTATCGTGCCAACAGTTTGGTCAGGAATTGCTCCTATGCCAGAATTTATATTGGCATTACTGACAGAGGTCTGCGTTGGTTGCCCCTCCATATTTGGAAGGTCATTGTTTCGATTACTTGGGGGTAGTCTAGCCATCCTTGTACGAGTTTTGAATTCTGTTAAGTGTGGAACAGATTTCCCACTTCTTAAATGCATACAAAATCAAAACAACTAAGAATGCAATAAACCAACTGCACTAAACAACTTTAATAATAATTTAAAACTAAAACACACAATTGACCAGTCCCACCGGGCGTGCCAATTTGTTTACGCTGGAATTTGGTAAACAACCGCTAGTCTAAGTTAATTGCTTGCGAGATCAACTAGTGAATCTCAGGAGCATGTCATTTGTGTGTTTGTGTTTAAATGTAAAGCTTTTTGAATGTTCATCATTGCAATAAACATTTACTGGTTCAAAATTTGTAAAAAGGAAAATTCTGACAGACTCGAAATGCTGAAAATAACTTGACAAGAGAAGATAAATTGCAGAATGTGAAGGAGCAGTGAGTTCATTCGATCGAATGAACCATCTAAAAGGCAGAAATTATAAAGTGAAACGTAAATTGCATTCGAAATGTAAAGTTTACAGGAACTTAAAATGGTTCACAAACATACATTCTCCTTGTATACTCGTTTCTCTCTGCGCTGGATACTTTGAGTGTATAAGAATTTGTATAAATGATTTGTGACCCCGAAACCTGACTAAAAAACTACTATATATAGACATTCAAAAATAAACTGCCCTAACGGTCGAACACTACCCTAATGCCAAGTGTCCTGCCACGTACATCTTACATGCACATAACTGCTCCTTAGAACGGTTATCCATATTGCTCGAAGTCGAAGTTGATTTTGTGGAGTTTGGTCAGAAATTGTGCTAAGTCCAGAAATCTTGCTGTCTTGAACTTCGACTCGACCACACGCCAGCTCGAATCGCCCAATGATTCGAAGCCCTCTTTCTTGTCCTAGCCTTATTCTTCATAAATACTTCTTTGATCCCGTGAATCCCTTTCGATCATCACTTCTTTCTTCTCGATTCGAACAGGATCTGGCAAAATTCGTATTTAGAGCATATTTTTAGCTCATAAAAAATATGGGCTAACAGATACCCCATAATTTTTTTGCGGACTAACATAAATTCTTCTTTGGTAATGGTAACATGCATAACGATATATATTAGATAACCTCACGCAATCTCTATTCTTCCTTTCACATTTTATGGGGGACATCCATCAGGTATATTATGCATTTATACAAGCGCCAAAGCTCGATCATCTGAATTTTCATTCTGGTTAACCATCATATATACATGTAATGGCTTTCTGTACGTACAATTAATATTCTTAATTAAAAATCTGCAGCCTCTACATTGTGGCTTTCTCTCAGACAATGGGGGCAATGCAATTACTGTTCGCTGGTATAAAAGGAAGCAAAATCTTCACCATGTAAGTCAATTTTTTCTTCATGGATTCATAGATCGACACCGTTAGGTGAAGATCAGAAGGTTTAAATCTCGAATGTGTGCATTTTAAAATCTGATGTATTGAGATAAAAATATGAGTCCTTAAATTAGAAACTGGATGAAGGAATGCATTAAAACTTGCCATTTCTTGTCTTCACATACTATATATACGACAATATGATATGTTTAATTTTACCTTCATATACATACAGGTTTGGGATAGTACCATCCTTCAGACAGAAGTCGACAATTTTTATGACTCTGACATGAACGAATTCATCGATGCACTTCAACAGAATATTACGGTATTGTATGCAATTTTGTTTTAATCATCAATCTAAATAAGGATTTGGGTTGTGAAGTTTGAGGTTGTATATCTTCAATTTTTTATTTATTTTTATCTAAATAAACAGAAAGTATGGGCCGATCAGATAGAAGAATGGGAGAACTGCGGTGATAATGACCTTCCATGCCCAGCTACGTATGTCCCATTATTATTAATAATATAATTAATATATCATTTACCCAAATCCAATTATTTCTATAATGTTTCTTTTGCGAGTTTCACGTTTATATCTTTCAATTTTCTTGGTAAGATTTTTATTATAAATAATTTAAATACAATACATATAATAGTATTAAAATAATCCTTTAGAATATAAAAATATAATATCCTTCTCTGATGTTGAAAATAGTGGCATATCCATCCTATCACATGCTTAAAAATGAGTTCTTTATTTAAATCCCAAAAACCCATAACTAGAAAAACAACAGAAACCAGCTTCTTTTTTTTTTATGAAAGAAACCAGCTTCTTTAGTTGTCTCTGATTATTATTCAAAGCATATATACATACTTAACTTGGGTAATTTTTTTTTAGATACGCATCTGAAAGTACCATAGATGCATGTAAATGGGCGTATAAAGATGCCACGGAAGGATCCGTACTAAATGGTAAGCTTTAAGAGCTTTGATAGCCAAGACATTTTTTTTATCGGCAATAATATGATAGCTAAGATAATTTATTTATTTATTTATTTATTTTACATTTTCTCACTGTACTTTGAAAAATACTCTGCAGATGATTACTTCCTGTCACGTTTGCCAATAGTCAATATGCGGTTAGCTCAAGCAGGAGTTCGATTGGCTGATATTCTTAATCGTGTTTTTGAGAAAAAGTTGGCAATGTCGATCTAGTTTATTGGAAGAGAATGATTCGACAATTTGCTTAATAAAAAAGAATAAAGTGCCGACTAATTTGTAAGCTTAATTAATTGCTCTAGGCTTTGTGATTTGAGTAAAATATCGATGTAAGCGAATAAAGAAAATAATGTCAGAGAGTGAAGTCAGCAGTATGCTAAGTGATGAGGTGTTTGAATAATTTGCAAGGCTATAACAGATTAGAGATATCCATGCTTTCAATGTACCAAATAAAAGAAAATAGTGCTCCTGCGTGGATTTCTCGTGCATGGGCAAATTTTCAACCTGCAATCCATTAACGTTTTCTCTATAAATTATCCGTCTCAGATTTCCTAGTAGTATTATGTTGTTAAACCTTTTTTTTTTTTCTTAATTTTTGGTAAAATCTAGATCAAATCAAAATATCTAACTTCTTTGGAAATGGATATAACCATATTTGGCTATGTTGTCCACAAGTAGTGTATCAAACTTTCTAGAGACGTACAGGTCCTCGTGGAACACCAGATCCAGTTGAAACAATATCTATAATTTATTGAACTAATCTTGCGCAAAAGAAGATCGAATAGTAGTACTACGGGAATCAATCTCAATGATGATTCTCTAGATAAAAAATTTAAGCCAAATGAATTTTTTAATGACTTGTTACCAACCTACACAAAGTGCATATAAATATGTGTGCGCCAAAGACTAGGAAAAAGATGAGGAAGCTACATGAAAAACATATCCACATGAGCAATTGGGAACCCATAAATAGGGGTGAAAATGAATTTGGCTACATCAGACTTTATATAAAGTCTGTCTAATCTATTTTATATATTTTTTATAATCTAAGTCTAGATCTCTTATTCATTATGAGACTATTTTTAGATATAAACTTGACATTTGTATAAGATTGTATGTCTCATTAATTGATTTAAAGGTTTGTTTCATAGTATGTAGTATAAAAAATATTATTCTTTTAATAAAATCAAAGATTGTCATAAGATATAAGCAAAACATGTCTATAAATGTAACATACTATCAAGATCTTTTAAGCTTCACTAAAAGAAAAAAAAATTATATACATATTATCATCTATGCTTATAAGAATTAGTCTTTTTTAAGCATTTATTAAAATGATTTAAATCATTAAATTATTAAAATAATTTTGTGATTTAAATAAAATAATTATAATATTATATATTATATTAATAATATTTTTATTGCTAATTAAATGGATCAGTCTCTCAAGTCTAATAGATATTTTTTAAGGCTCGTGACCTAATCTTTTTTATTAAACAATTTTTTTAAAAAGTTTCAACTTGATTATTTTATTAAATAAATCAAGCTGAGCCAGGACTTAATTAGGTCACACCATAAACTCCTGATGGACAGTCTGAATGGGCTGCCAGTTCTCGTCACTCATGCTCAACAAGATAGAAGCCTATTATTCATGTTATGTCTTGGTCCAAGAAACTGCAAATTTTCAAATTAATAATAATAATAATAATAATAATAATAATAATAATAATAATAATAATAATAATAGTAATAATAATAATAATAATAAGTTAAATTAGAATTTTTAGACGTGTAAACAAGCCTCAAGAACATTTACATGTATAAACAGACGCAAGATCATCCTTAGTATGATTTTTAAAATATATAATTATTATCATAATTAACAAACTTATTATACAATATTAATTTATGATTCAATGTAAGATACGCTAATAATACATATCTTATTTTTCCATAAAGAAATAAGGGGTGAGATGTATATACCTGTATTGTTATACATAATTTATTTTTTATTAAATGTCATTGGAAATTTTTATTTTTTATTAACAAAAATATATAATTATATTAATTATGGGTAAATTAATTTTTTTTTCTTGAACTTTCATCGACTTCATTTTTTATCCTTAAGTTTTTATGTGAATGGTGTTAGTTTCCAAACTATTTTACGTCAGTGTTTTCCCCTAAATTATGTTTTTAAATGTTTCTGTTTAAATAGTATTAAATATTTCATTTAATAAATATTTGTGAAAATATACTACATTTATAACATAAATAATACATAATATTACAATAATAACATATTTAATACTATATTAAATAAAATATTCATTTTCCATCTTCGTTTTCACTTAAAAGGAATTTAAATGTGAAAATAATATTCTATTTTTTCCCTTTTTCTAATTGAAGAAAAATATTTGAAATAAATGCTTTTTTATTAATATAGTATTTGGGACAATTCAGTATGAGTTGTGATTATCATAAACTTCACTTTTTTTTTCTTTCTAAAATACAATTTTTGTCCTCTTATTTTATCAAATTCATAATTTTAGTTCTACTATTTTTTAATGAAACATTTTATTTCTCATTTTTTAAAAATTTATAATTTAAATTTTCTTATTTTTTAATTGAGATAATTTATTTCTCACTTTTTTTAAAAAATCTATGATTTTAGTCATTTTTTTAAATTTCATTCTTGACTATATACTTTTTTAATTCTAGTTTTTTAATAAATTAAGTTTGTTAGTAATTAAATAATTTTAAAAATCGTTTATCATTTGAATAATAAAAAGACACATACCAATCAACATTTATAAAATATATACAACAACTTTACAAATCGATAAAATTACATACTTTTTTAAAACAAAGGATAAAATGTCTTAATTCAATTTTTTTTAAAATAAAAAATAAAATATCTCAAGTAAAAAATAAAAAATCATAATCACATATTTTAAAAAATAGAAGACCAAATTTGTAATTTAATTTTTTTATTGCATACATTTCACTCTCTAATAACTTATTCATCCTAATTTTTTCCACACCCCTCTGTATTTTTCATCATATCTGATCTATTATTTCTGTTATTTCCTTCCACTATCCTACAACTCATTTCCACCATATATATTTTTCTTTATATCCTTCTATATTTTTCATCATATCATATCATATATATAGTATCTATTGTTTTTCTTCTATCTATCCCCTTCATCCAAAATGAGGTGTTCCGATTATCATTTTCCCATTCAGTAGTTAATCCACTATTTAAACCCCAGTTTTATATTGGTGTCTGATAAAGCCAATTAGCCTTCCACATTCGAAATAACATTCAATCAATCATGGCTACCATGATTCGTCTTTGTCTTTGCTTCTCCATCATAGTCCTTCACCTTGTCTCCAGAATGGCTCAATCTGAAAATTATATCATCCACATGGACTCATCATCCATGCCCAAACTATTCTCCACCAAACACAATTGGTATCTGTCAACCCTTTCTTCTGCACTAGAAAATACTCATGTTACAACCAATGATAATATTCTCAACACTGCTTCCTCTAAGCTGATTTATACCTACACCAACGTCATGAATGGTTTTAGTGCAAATTTGTCACCTAATGAACTTGAAGCCCTCAAAAACTCCCCGGGTTACATTTCTTCCACACTAGATCTGCAAGCCAAGCTTCACACCACACACTCACCCCAATTCCTTGGCCTCAATCCCAAAATAGGGGCATGGCCTGCTTCGAAATTCGGCGAAGATGTCATTGTTGGGTTGGTGGACAGTGGACTTTGGCTAGAAAGTGAAAGCTTCAAAGATGAAGGGATGACTGAAATTCCTTCACGGTGGAAAGGCCAATGTGAAAGTAGCATCAAATGCAACAACAAACTCATAGGAGCTAGGCTCTTTAACAAAGGGTTCACTTTTGCCAAATACCCTAATCTCGTAACATTTGAGAACTCAACTCGAGACACAGAAGGCCACGGGACACACACATCAAGCATTGCAGTTGGAAGCCAAGTTGAGAATGCATCATTCTTTGGCTTTGCCAATGGAACAGCACAAGGAATAGCTTCAAGGGCGAGAATAGCAATGTACAAGGCCGTGTGGGATGGTAAAGCTCACTCAACTGATGTATTAGCCGCGATTGATAGTGCAATATCAGATGGTGTTGATGTTCTTTCCTTATCATTCGGCTTTGGTAATATAAGCATGTACAGTGACCCCATTGCTATAGCCACGTTTGCAGCCATGGAGAAAGGCATTTTTGTGTCCACATCAGCAGGGAATTCTGGCCCTGATCGTGGAACTCTAAATAGTGCAATACCATGGGTCATAAACGTTGGTGCTAGCACTTTGGATCGTGAATTTCGAGGGACTCTTGCTCTTGGCAATGGAGTCAACATACCTGGCTTGTCACTCTACCTAGGAAACTTCTCCGCCCACCAAGTTCCTATTGTTTTTATGGACTCGTGTGACACTTTGGAGAAACTTGCCAATGCGAGTGGCAAGATTGTGGTTTGTAGTGAAGATAAGAATAATGTGCCACTGTCATTTCAAGTGTATAATGTGCATTGGTCAAATGCTGCCGCGGGAGTCTTCATATCTAGCACGATTGACACGTCGTTTTTCTTAAGGAATGGTTCTGCAGGCATCATTATTAACCCGGGAAATGGACAAATTGTCAAAGCTTACATCAAGAGTAACCCTAATGCAAAAGCATGCATGTCTTTTAAGACAACAACTTTAGCTACTAAACCAGCACCAAGTGTGGATGTTTACAGTTCTAGAGGGCCTTCAAGTAGTTGTCCATTTGTGTTGAAACCAGACATCACTGCTCCAGGTACATCAATCTTAGCTGCATGGCCTCCAAATCTTCCAGTGGCACAATTTGGGTCCCAAAACCTTTCCAGTAACTTCAATTTTTTAACTGGCACATCCATGGCATGCCCTCACGTGGCAGGTGTGGGAGCACTGTTAAGAGGAGCACACCCTGATTGGAGCCCTGCAGCTATTAGGTCAGCCATTATGACAACATCGGATATATTCGACAATACTAAGGAACTCATCAAGGACATTGCTGATGATTACAAACCAGCCTCTCCTTTAGCCTTGGGATCTGGTCATGCCAACCCCAACAAAGCCCTTGACCCTGGACTTGTTTACGATGTAGGAGTTCAAGATTATGTCAATCTTCTCTGTGCAATGAGCTCCACTCAACAGAACATCTCAATCATCACTAGATCGTCTACTAATAATTGCTCCAATCCTTCCTTGGATCTCAACTACCCTTCTTTCATTGGTTTCTTCAGTAGCAATGGTTCTTCTAATGAATCAAGGGTAGCTTGGGAATTTCAGAGAACAGTGACCAATGTTGGGGAGAAACAAACAATCTATTCTGCTAACGTTACACCCATCAAAGGGTTTAATGTTAGTGTTGTTCCAAGCAAGTTGGTGTTCAAGGAGAAGAACGAGAAGCTAAGTTATAAGTTAAGGATAGAAGGTCCAATGGTCGAAGGCTTTGGGTATCTGACTTGGACGGACATGAAGCATGCGGTGAGGAGCCCTATTGTGGTCACCAATCAGGCACCCTCAAATTCAATTTCCATATAGATCAATTTTGTGATGGATAAATGTTTTTCATATGTTTGAAGTTAAAAATATATATTAATAGAGGAAATGTTCGTACATGAATAATTATCATTTCTGATTATAATAATAATTTTTTTTGGAAAATTTTTAACACCAATGTTAATTTTTTTTTCTTATCAGCAACACCAATTTTAATTGCTACGTACTGAAATAATACATTAGTTTATACGAAGATAGATTCCTTTTAACATTTTTTTTTCACCGTACGTTTATCTTGCTTTATTGTGATCTATATTTTTACGATATCTTATAGAATTCTTCTTATTACTAATTACCTGTGAATTTCCAATACTTGGGTTCCTAAATAATACCTTAGTAGATAATTAATTTTTTGAAAATTTTGAAACTCATAGAAAATTTCTTGCTAATTTTTCTAGAACAAATACAACAATTTCTGCGGCAAAATTTTTTACATAAAAAGTGGTGTGTCTATAAATAAAGTTTTACTAAAAGAATCTGCTAGAAATTTCACAGATAATTTATTTGCAAGTAATTTTTCGGTGAATTGCAAATAATTTTCTGGTAGAATTTAAATTCGCTAGTAATTTTCCTTCGGAATTTAAATTTGTATTTAATTTTTCAGGAATTTAAAATACACAGTTTATCTTTCTTGTGGATTTTAAATTTGTATGTAATTTTCTTGCAAATTTTAAAATTGTAGGAAAATTACTTGCTTGATTTTAGCATTTTTATGAATACTATTTATTTATTAAAAATAAATATTCACATAAATTTTTTTTCTGTTTATTCTAAATAATAACTTACTGTAGGAAACTTTAATATTAATATTAATATTCTTTTAAAACTGTTGCAGCAAGTTCAGGTTTGGGAGGCTAAAGAAATGTGCATAGTGGTGAGCTTGATCATCTTGGACCGTACTGGACCGTCCCTGGACGGAGTTGGGCCTTTGCTTCCTGCAGTTCCCATTTTATGTAAGTGGACAAAATTGTCCCTAATAACTAATTACATCTCTGACTCAACTCTACCCTCATCACTCCCTTCTCCAATTTTCTGAACAATAACACCTCCCTTCGATTAGAGAAGCCCTTGCACCTCACGCAGCTGCCTGGCATCCCCTTCCCTCATTTTATGGGAAACATTTTCTGGAAGTCTGTTAGAAGTGTTATGGAAAAAGGTTTCCGGAAGGCTATTAGCAGTGTTATGGAAAACGTTTCCCATAGGCGATTGTGGAAAATGTTTTCCAGAAGGCTATTAATAGTGTTATGGAAAACATTTTTTGGAAGGCTATAGTAGTGTTATGAAAACGTTTTCTGGAAGGCCGTTAGCAATGTTATGGAAAATATTTTCCAAAAAATATATTTACAATTCCATAATGGGCATTCCAGGTGTTCTTTTATTTTACTTTCCGAAAAAGTTTATACAGAACTCTATTAGTATAATAGTTACGGCAGAGATTTTTCACAAATGTATATGTTGGAAATAATTCAAGTCAAGTAATCTTAGATTATGATGCAATTGCATTAGATTATAAGAGGAGGAACTCTCACCTCGTGAACTAGTTTTTGGATTACTCCTTACTTATATATTTTAATGTGGGATTAATTATTTCCAGAAATGTATACTACAGGTTCCAGAACGACCATTCTAGATCATTTTTCCCAAAACTTCATTTCAGGATAATGATTTTCAGAAGCGTATTTAAACAGTTATGGAAGAGATGCTCCAGAAAGTTACACTATGCATTTTTTAATAAGCATTCCGAATTACTTTTTTTTATAAAAAAAAAAACTCACTTTCTGGAATAGGCTCTCCATAAGTCTAGTATAAAAGTTATGGAGTAGTTATCCAGATTCTGTGTTGAGCCATTCCAGAATATCGATTTCGAATAATAATTATTTATGGAAAAGCTTTTTTGTAATTGTGGTGCAAGTGTTCCTAAAAGCCTTTTCCAAAAGAGTTAGCCACAATTGCTTTTCGAAATAAGTTCTCCAAACAAAAAATGAACCAAGCGGAAAAGCCAAAACAATCACATACCTACGGTGTCTACCTTCACCCAACCTTTGAAGGAGCTACGCACATAATGCAAATGCTACCTTGACATGACCTCGACGGAGCTACACAAGATGCACCAAAATAATCAATGTTTGTGACATTCAAAGGATATAACGATGTCTACACCGCGCAACCTTCACAAAAAACATACTCAAATGAAAATGGAAGAATGTGTTGGGAGTAAGTCAGCTGCTTTAAGGAGAAACTTTGAAGAAAGGAAAGTTAAAAACATCAGAAGGGTAGTTTAGAGATATTGAAAAAATTGGGCAGTGCAGGAAGCAGGTATGGGCATGCAAGAAGTAAATGCCACGGAGTTGAATGGCGGGTGAATGCAAGTCCAGGCTTGCGTTGGGCTGGTGATGCTACTGGACTATACACTAGTATTACTAAAATGAGAAGGTTGTTATTTGCACCTTCCTTTAATACACTCCCCTTTAAACCTTTTCCTCTAAAATATCCAGAAAAATACACTCCCCTGAGTTTCTTTCCCACGACCTCATCGAAGATACCCAAAAAAACTCACCCTCACTGCACAAATCCAACTCTGCCACTCCATTAACACCGCAAAATTCATAGCCCTTCTCAACCTACCCACTAAGTTCTCTCCTTGTCCTTCATTCACCTCCGCTTCATGCCAAACTTTTGACTCAAAAAATATTGCCCCTTCACAATACTAGGCTTTGTTAGCTCAAAACAATGCTTCAGATACCTTCACTCCCACCCTCACTTTCACAATGCCGAAATGGCCCTGCTCAATTTCCTCAACGTCAATGTTTCTCTCATTGAGGACCCCTTAAGGTTTCAACCTTTGATCATAAGGAAGAGAAGCATGGTTTTCGACTTCAAAATGTGTGGTCTTGATTTGGTTGATACCATGTATGGGAGGGAGGTGTCCACGGGAGAAACATTTTTTCATGACATTTTCAATAGATTTATGGGACAAAGAGGAGTGCAATTCTGGGGTACTGCTGGAAAAAAAAATACAAGGGAGTGCATCAGAAAAAAATGGATGTGTATATAGTGACCTAAAAGCATAAATAATTGACAAGACACCTAACCATTGACACTACGCACACCTTTTTTTTTTTTTCTATCTAACCATTATATTATATTTAATACTACTAACATTATTATTATCAAATTTTATCAAAATTGAACATCAAAAAATAATTAATCAAATTATTCATATTTCAATATATTTTTAAAATATTTATATTACGTCGATTTTAATCTAAATCAATGAGATAACAAATAATTTTAGATTAATATAAAATTGTGTGTATATGATCTTAATGAACTTTTAATCCAACGTTGGATATAAAAAAATATTATTAAATAAAAAATTATTGAATGATGTAATAATTATTTAAGTTATACTAATATATATATATATATATATATATATATATATATATATATATATATATATATATATATATATATATATATATATATATATCTTTCAGGTTATTTGCTTCCAAAGATAACTATATCATGCCGATTAGCGCGAACATGAAAGCATCCATTAGTTTCCATCTAGATTGAGAGCTCTAGCCGTTGTGGCTCATGAATAGGTATATAAATGGCCCATTTCCTAAGAAAATGACATCAATATGTAATGCCATCTTGAATATTATAATTTTCATTGCGTGCATGTGACTAAAATCTATCTCAGGTTAGAAGAAAAGCATGCGATAGACATAAGACATCTAAATGACGAGCATTTATTATATTTTCTCCTTGAAAGCTGAGGGATAATAAACAAAACCAGATGTTACTTGTTGTTTATATAAAGAGAAACAAAAGCAACGATCGGCATATTTTTATTCTGTAATGCTTTTATAAAGTATTCAGCAGACAAATCAAAGCTGCAAGTTATGAAAGCTCGATCTTTAAGTAGATTTGGAGGTCAGAACAATTTATTTAATTAATTGCTGATCCCAAATTATTATATAGCATAAATAACTTGCCTTCTTATTTAATATTCCCACCGATTAAATTAATCTTGGGATACACTTTTGGGACCAATTTGGTTATTTCGCATATCATATGTATGCCTATGGATTATTGAAAAGTTTTTTATTGCACAGGAACCAATTAATGATATTTGAGAACTATTTTTATGCATGCATTATTGTTATCCTCTCTCTTTGTAGTTTCTACCTCCATGCATCGGATCTAGGGGAATTGGATTTTGTCTCTTGCAAAATCTTGAATTTTGAATTTAAACTTTATGTATTTAAAAAATGTGATTGATAAGAGAACAAATTCTACTAAAAATGAGTATATAGTTCGATTTTCAGAAATATAACAATCTGTGAAGAAATACCTAAGTCTCACGTTGACAGTCTCCTGACAATCATGCTTAAAGCGCATCCCTAACTGAAGCATAAAAAGGACCTACTTTTTATCAACCCAACCCGTCCCACACTTGCGGTGTGCCAAATTGGCCCATCCATGGGTTTTAACCCACTTTTTACGGCTCTAGCAACCACAACGATGCCTCCCACCAAGAACAACACACCAGTGATGTCATGCCAAGTTTAGGTCGTGATCTTCACTAGTATGGGAGCGCTGAGAAGCACCATTGAGAGATGATGGCAGAGGACAAACAAAATGGTTGGAAGATGTGACGAACATTTTGGAAGTTGTTAGAAGGACAGAAAAAAAATCCTTGATGAAGAGAGGAAGAAGGAAAAAAAAACATTTTTAAAGTTTATATTATAACCACCAACATCTTTTCAACGGTTGTACACGGTAGTTTTCAATTTTGTAGCAGTTTTAAAGAATGATGTAATAACATTAGGTGACTTTAGAGACAAAAATTAGAAGTTAAAAAAATCAATTAAAATGAAATGTTTTAAATTATATATAGGAACTAAAAATAAAAGTAGTTGCAACTAGAGAAATAAAAAGCCAATTATACCTTGAATAAATTAACTTAAGTTGAGCAACAAAAGAACATGCTTTTGTGATGTCTTACGAGATTTGAAATAGGTCTCCAAGTAGTAAAGCACATTCTCTGCTGCGACAAGCACGAAACTAGGGGAAAAGGGAAAATGTAAAACCTCACCTAGCATCTGGTGGGATATCGCTGCCAATTGAGGCTTTAACCTTTGAAATTTTGAGAGATTCAGAATAAAGAATGACTGTCTCACAACTATTGTATGTAGTGAGCCAAATATGTCCTGAAGTCTATGGTTGTAGTTTTAATTCTTATATCAATATGCATCAAATTGTTACACTGCATCCAAAATATAGTTCGTGTTTGGAAAACCGTTTGTATCATTCCAAACGGAAATTTCTATTTTTTTTAATGCACAAAAATGAAAAATAACAATGAACGAACGTTTGAGGCTTACCAACTACAAACCAAACAAACTCGTTCAAACGATATCAATCTTCGTTGAATATTAGTTTCCTGTCTCTCGAATTATATAAATTAATAAAATTATGAACAGATGACATATAGACTAATCGTCAAAATTCGCATGCGGGTGAGTAATTCATTTCCCCAACAGTTATGTTCTCTCTTTTTCTGTGTTTAACTTTTGACATATTTCAAAGTTTTGACGCATTTGAAAGAAGTAAGAAAAAGGAAAAGGGAAAAGTTGGGTTTAACCGCAAAAGTTACAAAATAATAAGTTATCTTATCTTATTGCTCTACATTTCCCAGCTGATCTCATGCATGCATGGAAAGCTTTTTTGCTTTGTACGTATTTATTTAATTTGTAATAATACAGCAGCCTTTTGCATGAAGGGACAGCTTGGTGTATTATAAGTTACGTACGGAATTAATTTGTCCTGTATATGTTTCCTGGGACACTCCATATATCGATTTGAAATGAAATAATCTTAAGTTGAAGAGAGGGTCACCTTCCTTATAATGAATTTATAATATTATTATACATGACAGCATAATTAGTTGTTGCTTTCATTCAATTATTGAAGGTTGCCCTATGTTCGATATTCTAATGAAGCAGATTTTGGCACAAATACACAATTAAAATTTACAATAATAAATGAAAGTGTAAACAACTCCAAATAATTGGTTTAGTAATACAGAAACTTGGGATATGCAAATAAAAGCATGATTATGCTTAACTTTTATTATTATTATTATTATTATTATTATTATTATAACCAGGGACAAATGAGATAGAATACTTCGTATCTGATTATTATAAGATTGATCTGATAGTAAGGCGTTCACATTATATTTTGTTTTTGTTTTTTTAAAGTTAATAATAGAAAAAATCAGTTAAAATAAATTAAAAATAATTAATCTATACACTAAAATGAGATAATTATAATAGTTGTAGATTAAGAAACTATGTCAACTACTTATGTTTCTATTATAAACATATCATTGTGAATCCATTCCGAGTGTAGATATATTATTGCTGCCTTTAATCGGACTAAGGCAAGTTAATAATAATAATAATAATAATAATAATAATAATATGATTCTTAATTTATGTTTTTTGAACTTCATTATTTGTTAGCACATGATTTTTATAACCTAGTTAATATCACATGATCTGGCAATTGTCTAACAGTCTGTTTGGTATAATGGTGGGGTACTATGCTACGGGAGATTGACAACAGGAAAATTTCTTGTTCCCTCAGCAAATCTGGTTCCTGGGAAGATCGATCGAGTTGCGTGGTGGATAAAATTGTCGTATCAAACACAGATTGAAATTACTTTTTTTCATTTTTTTCATCTTTATGTTCATACATAAATTAGCTGAGGGGGTAAATTAGCTGTTTCAAAAAGAAAAAAGCCTCATATTCCACATACAGAAGAGGAGGTAAAGAATTAATAATCCTTTGAGGTAAAGAAAACTCAGAAACAGGCTGAAAAATCGAAGTAGGATGATTTTCATATCTTACAAAGTAGTAATAACTCATTTGGATTATAATATAGGTACATCTAGATCAGCAATTCGATCACATGAACAAACGCAAATCTTAGACATAATGATTTAATTTAAATATAATTATGTCAAATCAAAACTGCAAAAACCTGACTTCAGAAACCTGGGAAGTTGAGAACTACTTAAAATTCTATGACTGAAAGCCATTAATTAGCTTTATTATAAAAAATCATAATATATATATATATATATATGAAATCACATGTTCAAATTTTAGGTTTAGACTCCTTCATTTTAGTGTAAAAGTTAAAAATTATAGTCACTAGTTAATTAAAAAATTATCAGTTTTCTCAAGAAAAAAATGACCAGTTAAAAATAAAAACAAGTTACGAGCGAATTTATTTTATATGTATACCATGTGAAAAATATGATTAGAACTTCTTACATTTTTTTTATTTAAAGTAATTTTCATCCTGCGAAAGTTAAATCCCAAAGTATTATGTTAATTTAAAAGAAAAACTCCTCCAAGTTTATGAGTTATTCTAGCATATGAACATAGCTAGAAAAAAATTAATCACAACTAATAAATAATTTTTTTAAAAAAAGTAATGTTGTTTTAAATTTTGATTAGTTGTCTCTACTCTATACAATATCAAATATAATAAGAAAAGAATTACATACACTAATTAAAAAAGTTAGATAATATTATTAATTTTATTTAAAATAGTTTTTTCTTAAAATTTTTCATTAAATTTTGATATCAAGAATATAAAAATATTAAAAATAATTTTTCAATTTAATGGAGGATGTTAAAAAAATTATTTCATTAAATGAGATAAAATTAATTAAAATTTACTTGTATTTTGAAGTAATATAAAATTATTTTAGCTTATATATAAAAATAGACAAAAGTTATGTGTGATAAAACCAAAAAACAAGTTGGAGGCCGAAAAACTAATTAGTAACCGGAAGTTTTTAAACTAACTAGATTATTAAGTTAAAATATAAGTATTTAGTAAAATTAACTATTAAAATAATTATAAAAATATAAATGATATAATGCATATTTAAAAATATAATAAAAAAATTGAATAAATATTTTTTTAATAAATAAATAAAATATAAAAATTTAGAAACCAATATTTTAAAAATATTATTTTAAGTGATATTTTAAAATAATAATAATAACTACTAAAAAATACCAAAAATTATTTAAATAAATTTATCGACTAGTAAAAAAATTATAAACCAACTGAAATGATTTTATACTTAACCGAAGTAGTTCTAACAAACCCATGCTCAGAAGAATTACTCAAAATTTGTTAAATTGTGTCACCCAATTAGTGAAGCCTGGTACCGGCCATTTGGGAGAAGATTATAGATATTTTACTGAAAGAGTTTTATTTAATACATAACACATCGCAATTATCCTTGTGGAAGATTGAAATTTGAGACACACACTGGTGCATATAATTTTGGTTGCCCCCACCCCTTCTAACAAACAAATTGTTACGAATGGAATGACAGAAACAAAATTAAAGGAAAATTATTCTCGAGATGTGATCTGTCGCAGTGCATTATTGAGAAGGCATCTTGGCTTTCATATAGTTCCAAGTACTTTCACAAAAATAAAAAAATATAGTTCCCAGCGCTTTGACCAACTTAATTACACTTATTTATAAAGTATACACTATTATAAAAATATTTTTTTAAGACTGTCAAAAATAGAATACAACGACGGTTGACCATTGTAAAAATCTACGTTGTGAAAAGTTAAATTTTTTAACGATAAATCAAAAAATACCAGAATAACTTTCAAAGATATTACTTATGTCAATACCATCTTAAAAAATAAACTTATGTTTACCTCATCAATGTCCCTAACTTTCTAATATAGTATATATTATATTAAGTATATTGGTAGGAGCTTGGTTTTCGGTAATTAGTTTCTGTATTGCCGAAGTTGTTCAGGGGGACTTAATGAAGGGTTTAAATGTGTGGTGTATTAGGAAAACACACTTACATAAAATACAGGGAAGGGTAGTTTTCTTTGGAGGTTAGAATTTATTTATAAACAAACTGTTTTTGGTATAAATAAATTTTAACCTCTGCGTTCCTTTTCTCCTTTAATGCTACACTATGTACACTTCACTTTTAGGTACCTCTGGTGCCATTTATTTTATAATATTTGATTGGCTGATTGAAAAAAAAAGGTACATTGATAGCAGATTCTGTATTGATTTTGCTTAACAATCTTCTACAGATATATAAATTACAATATTTATTTTAAATAAGAATATTTTTTTAATAAATTTTTCTTATAAAAAAATTAATTTTTTTTGCAAAAGAAGTTATTTTTTAAGAAGTGTGTTTTTCAAAGTTTTTCTTAACTTCTTATATTTTCCAATCTATTTTTTTTATCTTTATTACTAAATGAAATTTTGATAGTTCTCAACTGACCTTCACTCATTAAATTATTTAACTACAATTTGAGAATTGATAATTATATATTTTAAAATAATTATATATTTTCATTTTTAATTTATTTCGAATCATTTATCATTTAGGATAATATATTTTTAGTTTTGTTTTCATTTATAATTTTTTAAAAGTGAAATGCAAAATACAAATGAATGTATAATAGTTTTTGATAAATAAAAAAAGAGAGTATTATATACAATAAAATTTCATAACTATGTTCAATCCTTCTTAAGAGATTAGTCATCCAGTGCTTTTGGTCTAAGGATGACAACACGGATTGAACCTATTGTATCAATCTGCCTAACCCATAAAAAAATGGTGAGATGAGTTAAGTGATTCAATTCTCCAACTTATCCTAACTCGCCAACCTTGTGGGTTGAAGGTGGGGCGGGGTCAGTTGATTTTGATACCATTGTTGGGTTATTACGCAAAAAAAAACAGTTTCCTCCCGTTTAATTTGCAGCATAAGGGCAATCTAGGTTATTCTCTCGATGAAACAATTCAACTTTGATCTTTTTTTATACATACTGAGCTTTAATCTTAATTCAAACGTACAGTTACGGGTTGTTTAAAATTGCAAAATTGAATAATAACAATGAACAGTAAACTTAAAACAGAATTTAGTGGAAATATCATCAATCCAAGGATCAAATTCTTGCAGTAGAATTATCCTGTCTCAAAGAGAATTTCGAATCCATGAACATACATGGCAATACAAATTTCATTGGATCATCATCTAACTCGCATTAATGAAAATTGAAAACACAATCACATTTCCTAGTTACCATGAATTCAGGCACAGTTACGCATTGACTTAAGTGATCAATTGATTACCTAATCTCACAAATGGATTAATCAATCATAAATCTAATCCTAATTCAATTCTCAAAATCTAATCATAGTCATGAATTCAATTTCAGAAACTTAAAAGAGAAGAGGAGGAGAACATGGATTCACAATTAAAATAGGAAACTCAAATTTTAACTGCAAGTTGTAGGATACTTGAATTGATCAGGAATTTAGCCCTCCATATGGAGATCTGCATCAAAAAGAGTGTTGCTAAATCTGTTTTATAACTAATCACTTAGTATACAATTTTTAAAAAATATATAAGTAGATTAAAATTATAGAAAACTAATGTGGTGGATTATTATGGATTTTTCCAAATTTAATAAAACTTGACGGGGATAGGAATACCTATTAAAACCCAAACTTTAGTTCGTCTATCTTTTGCGAGGACAAAAACGGATAGAGTTAAATCCGTTTTGTTATCATGCTTAATTAGCGGCTGATCTTCTTATATGAGTATGACTTTAATCTATGTTTTCTTTTTATATACACATCTAATTTTCAATTTTTTTTAACTTCTCTCATTTTATGTTTTCATTCTCATGAGGCAATGTTCTCTTCTATTTCTCTGTTGTAATGTTTTCAATCTTCATCTTTATTTGTCTCTTGTAGTGGTGTGTGGGAGTAATGTTTGAAGGCTCATGAAAGAACAATAACATTGTTCAAAGAGAAGAAACGTATGTTGTTATTTGCTTTCGCAAACGACAATAATGAGCACATGAACCTTCTATTTTCTGGTTGCATGGGCTACAAACGGGGAACCTATCTACACTTTATTTTTGTTTAATTTAAAAGAAACATCAATTCCTTCCTGCAAGTTAGTTTTATCTTTTCATCTATTTTTTGTTCCAAATTTTTTGTCATCACGAACCTTCTAATTGGATTATACTCATTCATCATCTTTCTTAAAACTTTCTTTCAAAGCATAAATGGAAGATTTAACCGAGATGACTACATATTTTGCAAGAGAAAGGTTTATAATAACAAAAATGTGAAACATGAATATCAAGCTAACTTGGAGGAAGGACTTGGCATTGCTATTTTATATTTCAAACGAAAACCAAAACAAAAAGCAATCAAACTTCTCGTATTTGGGCCATATGAGATAAAGTTGTTTTGCCTTTTTCTCTCTCTCTATATATATATTCTTTATTTTTATCTTTCGAATTGGTATATTGTATGAATACAATATAGTTGTATTGTTGTTATTTTAAAATAAGCAAATGCTTTCTACATTAGTTGTTAGCATAACTGATATAGAAATTGTTTTTTACTTTGATTGTGGTTAGAACTTATGTAAGGAGAACTTTCTATATTAATTCAATTGATATAGAAAGTAAATATTTTCTACATATTAATTCGATCTCGATAAGTAGAAATTTCGATGACAAGTCCATAAATGTTCTAAAAAATATCTACTTTTTATTTTGACTAATTTTACACCCCATTAAAGTTAATTTAAAACGTTGAAAATAATCTATATGTTTTTCTTTTTACTAGTGAAATTTATTATTAGAACTGTTACTTTTGCTAAACATGTTCATTTAACTTAAACAAACTTTTCAATTAAGGAAATAAGCTTTTAGTTAACATTACCGAATACACTTTATATTGACATCTCACCTTGAGTACGACCTTCCCAACCATAAAACAAGCACCAATATGAAATGTTGCTTCCCATGAAAAATAGCTAGGTAACCTAGCTACCACTACCACCCCCTTCCCCTACTTTTGAACTAGATTTCTGAAATCACTATGAACGCCTTTATCTGAGTTCTGAATTATGTCCGTTTGTTTTTGCAGAAAAATCAAATGATAATTGGAATCTTTTTAATGATAAATGCATTTTTTGAAATATTTAACAAAAGCATTAATTAATTAATATGCCTTTTAAAGATTCTTTTATTGTTGACTTTGTTTGAGAAAACGACTTTTCTTTTTTAAAAGGGAGATATTTTGGCCTGGTTAGACTAAATGAAAATGTTGTTTTCTTTTAACCCGAAAGTATAATATTTCTAGAAGGAATATTTTTCACTTCATAAAGGAAACTGTTTTCTTTTGAAAAATATCTAAAATCACTTTAACTTTTACAGAGCAAAACATTTTTCATACAGTAAGCAACAGAAAATAATTACTAATTCAGATAGATATTATTAACTGGAATTATAGTGAATTGCAAATATGGTAGCTTTTGGTAATATTTTTTACATGTAAGCGTTTAATTCGTTTCAGTGAAGACTGTTCAAGTCTAGATATATAGATAGGTGCAATAATATATGATAAATATGTGGAAGAAACTCTAACAAACTCACTATCGTTCACTCTCTCTCATTCTTTCCCTGTCATTTGGGCACTGTGTCACATTACTAACTACCCTAACAGCAAAGGTTTCAATTTGTCAATTGGAGTAATAATTTTTTTCTGAGTCGAAAGTGCAATTAGTGCTGGCGGCAGAGTTGTATATTCTTCTACAAAATGATATTAGAAATAGCCACTTAGGATCACACATATCAGCACTGTAACAACTTGTGGTTGCTGTTTTTGTCGTCTAGTTTGGACTTCTAGGTTGTCGGAGATCAATGATGTCCCCTTTTCTAATTAACGAGGAAAGGCTAAATTTATAATTTGACAACTTTTCCATAAATTGATTTCAATCTTTGTAAAATTCTAGGAGGAGTTGTTCGTTTCATTTCCACATTACCTAATTAAAATGGTGCACCATATTCTTATTTTGTTTCTTGCACCTATTATTTGTACAAAAGAAAACGAAAAAAATACTTTAAATTATGGGAAAACTTATACTATTATATTATATGTCAAAAATGAAAAGATGAGAAAACATATATTAGTATTTTTATATAAAAAAAAGTTAGAGTTTTTGCACGGAAGGACTAGCTGGTAGCTCTTAAAATAATTGATTATATTACCAGTTAATGACAGAAATATATTCTAGGTTCTGTGAATATTGGTATTATGTCATATTGTTTTTATGCCGCTGGTAATAGTGGTAGAAATTAATATTTTCTTTTTAGTGTAATCATGTTGAATGATTGATGATTACACAAGTTCAACCCAAATACTAGTTGGAATCATGTTTCTCTAATGTAATTTGACAAGCTAATTACGCGGTTCGGAAACCCATTGGAGCGATGAAACACAAAGATAAGGATACATAAATTTTTTCAATAATGATAGTATCTCGTAACTTTTTGTATTTATAGTCGTGAATTATTTAAAAATTGTATCATTAATTTAAAGTGATTAATGTATTTTAAAAGTAGTAAATTGCAAAATTAATTAATATATGATTGTCATACAAAAATATAAATATTTATATATAATCAATCTATAAAATTGTTCAAAGTTATTCAATTATTTTTTTAATCAGCAGTTATGACTTTGAATTATTTTTTTTTAAGACAAGACTCTTCATTTTATCCTCTAATAATAACATGCACTGTTGTTAATTTAAACGTACCAAGTCTCAATCTTTATGTTGTTTGCCTGACCTCCTATGTAACAACTAACAAATAAAATAACCAGCCTTAGCCCATATTAAAAATTAATTGATGCCATAAAGGAAAGGGAAAAAATATATTTTTAAGAAAATGTAAAAAGATATGGACATCAAATATCATGACCAATATAAGTGCCGGTTAGTAACTAAAAGTGGTTGCTCCATCGTCTATCAGAAAAAAATTAATGATTAGGGTCAGAGAATTTAGAGCAGTATGAAAATGATTAGTGCTGTGACCTGTGGACTTTTCCTAACTAAATACATTTCTTTCACAATTGATGACGTTACGAAGAAAGTGAACTACAACTAATGCATAATGTGTCTTTGTATGACCGTATGCAGGCATAACAAAACCATTTAAAGTTCAAGATACGCAATTACTTGGGGAATAAACATCGTGCTTTATAATTCTTGTTTTTATCCCACTATGTCAAGGCACTCTGCTTTATCATGCCATTGTATTTTAATTTATCGTAATAATCAGTCTTAAATGTTTACGAAAATCAGATATTGTTTTATGCTATGAAATTTTTGCAATAAAGTCGAACAATGTCTCTTTCTTTGTAAGCTTTCTTGTTATTGGGCACAGGAAGTATGCGTTTACAAGGAAAAAAATGGTTAAATAGGTTTACAAGATGATATTCCTCAGTTCAAACAAAAAGTTTGTCCCACCAAATAAAGAGTTTTTTTTAACTGTTTTCTTAAGTATGTCTAAAATTGTAAATATGATTAGATAAGCTTTAAAAAAATAAAAAACTAAAAAATCACTGAACAAATTAAAACTCGAATGGCAATGGTATAAATTATTAAGTGTAATCATATTCTTTGTTGATATTTTTTTTAACATTAAAAAATATGATTGTCATCTTTAATAAATATTTTCTTTCAATCACATTTTCATCTAACAAACTCAAAGTTAAGATATTATTTAAGGAGATTGAATCTAATATCAATCACTTAAACTAATAACTTATATATAAATCAAATGTAAACATAATTCTCATAGCTTTCAAATTGTTTTCACCGGAGTAAAATTCAGAGATTAATTCTAGAGTTAATTTGGCTTTGGTTGGTGCCATTAGTATTAGTGTGTGTCATTAATTAGATATGATCAAGCGGTAGGTTTACTTTTGTTTCTATCCAATCAAAAATCCAAAATTTTGAGCAGACCATCTATCTAAATTTGGATCCATCTCTATCAAAACCTCATATTTTTGGGATAAAACTAAATTAGTGTGACTTTCTAATGTAATGTATCAAGTTTAACATTATCTATAGTTGCATTGTAGAATAAAGAAGAATAAAACTTAGATTTAGTTATATTTTACAATATGTATTTTAAAACAAAAGATATATTATAAATATAATATCATATAATTAAAAGTATTATTTATTAAATAAAAAAAATTCTACTCATTGGCATTTGTCATGACCTAAGAAGGATATGATCACATACTTATGAAGTGGTTCAGTAAGCTAAGTCACTAGAATGAGATTAAATAGTGACGCTAGAACTGACTTAATTTTTTTGCATAAATATTAAAGGTTAAAATATTTTTTTATCTCTATAAATATTAAAATATTCAAAATTTGTTCATGTAAAATTTTGAGTCTTTTTTTCATCCTCAAAAAAATCCCCACAAATTTGTAAATACTTTTTTCTTAACCTTATTTTTTCTTAACTTTTTTCATCTTCTTCGAATTTAAATAAATAATTTTTTCTTTTTCTTTTTTAAATGTTCTATTCAACTACAATGACCAACACTACTTTATTGACAATATCATATTCTTCTTCTTCTTTGAATTCTACTTCCTTCTAAACCTAACACTTTTACTCTCAAACTCAACGTTATGAATATCAATTCCAATGTTCTATTGGAATCAAACGTCATTAACAAACTCAACAATTTGGCTTCCAAATTCATCTCTCTCTCATATTAGCCTAGTGAACATAGAAGATGAAGAAAGTTAGGGAAGAAGGAGGTAAGGTGAGAGAGATTTACAAATTTGTGGATTTTTTTTTTTCTACATTTTGTGGTAGTTTTTAACCCCTAGACCTACCCTCATTGTCATTAATGGAACAAATGAAAAAGTGATACGTAAGTTCGGATTTACCCGAACCTACATTTGGGCTAAAAAGTAATAGATTTTAATTTTTCGAGGATGAAAAAAAGACTCAAAATTTTACAGAGATGGATTCCAAACATTTCAATATTTATAGGGACGAAAAATATATTTTAGCCAATATTAAAACTTACTTGTTATGATTTATACTTCCTAGACTAATTCTTCTTTGGAAATAAATTAAAAAAATTTGTTAGAAGCAAGACTTTTTCTTCTTATGTACCAAATAATAATCTAATGTATAACTTCCAAATTAAAACATGAAATACTACTGAAGAAACTCTAGAAGCAAGCTTCATAATGATGAACCAAGCAATTTTGATGATGCCAAAAGCCCAAATGATTGATTCAAGACTTCAAGATCAAGCACCAAGAATCTAATCCAAGATTCAAGATTTAAGAGAAGAAATCAAGAAGCAACAAGTCAAGACTTCATATAGGATAAGTATTAAAAGAATTTTTCAAAAACCAAATATCACAGTTTTGTTTTACAAAAGAATTTTCTCAAATTTTCTAAGTTACCAGAGTGATTACTCTCTGGTAATCGATTACCAGTTAGTAGTAATCAATTACCAGTGACCAGATTGGTTTTCAAAATGTTTTCAAAAGATTTGTAACGTTGCAAAATGATTTTCAAATAGTGTAATCGATTACACTATATTAGTAATCGATTACAAGTGAATTTAAATGTTGGAATTCAAATCCAATTGTGAAGAGTCACAACTTTTCATAAAATACATTGTGTAATCGATTACACCATTGTGGTAATCGATTACCAGTGAATAGTTTTGAAGAAAAAGTTAAGAGTTATAACTCTTAACATGATTTTCTCAAAAGTCAAAACTCTTCCAATGGTTTTTTGACCAGACATAAAGAGTCTACAAAAGCAAGACCTTGACACACATTTTACAAGAATCCAAAACTCATATCTCTTTCAAATCTTTTCTGACCATTGCCCATTGTTTTTCTTTGCAAAAACTCTTGCCAAAAAGCTTTCTAAACTTCGGTTTCAAAATTTATTTTTCTGCAAGTGGAAATTCTGCAAAAAACAAAAGTGTGTTATATTTTCTTCCTTCTCTCTCTTGCCAGAAGAATTCAAAGGATTAACCGTCTGAGAATTCTTTTGATTCTTCCTTCTCCCTCTTGCCAAAAGATTCAAAGGACTAATCGCCTAAGAATTCTTTTGATTCTTCCTTCTCCCTCTTGCCAAAAGATTCAAAGGACTAACCGCTTGAGAATTCTTTTGATTCTTCCTCTTCCCTCTGAACAAAAGATTTTAAAGGACTAATCGTCTGAGATATCTTTTATTTCCTCTTACAAAGATTCAAGGGACTAACCGCCTAAGAATTCTTTGTCTTAACACATTGGAGCGTATATGTTTTGTGGTACAAGTAGAGCGTACATCTACTTGGGTTGTAATACTGAAAACAAGAGAGGGTACATCTCTTGTGGATCAGTTCAAGTGGAGCGTACATCCACTTGGTTGTTCAAAGAGAACAAGGGAGGGTACATCCCTTATGGATCTTTGCTTGTAAAATATTTTACAAGGTTAAAGGAAATCTCAAGAACCGGTGATTGCTTAGGGACTGGACGTAGGCACGGGTTGTGGCCGAACCAGTATAAATCTTGTGTTTGCTTTCTTTTTCCCTACACTCTTTATTTTTTTGGTGTGCATTTTTTATTTCCACTTTACTTTTATCTAAGTTATTGTTTTTGTTCTTTACTTTCTCATAACTTAGTAGTAAAACCTAATTGAATCTAGTAATGTTAAGAAGGATAAATTTTAATTAGTCAAGACACGTTCATAATTAATTCAACCCCCCCTTCATAATTATTCCGAAGCCACTTGATCCAATAGAAACTTGTTTAAAAATCAAAGCTTTTGTTCTTCATGAATTATATTTTTTTTGTTTGTTTGGTGCAAAGTATTGCGGCTTAATTATGAACCTTAAAACTATTTTTTAAAAATCATTTGAACAAAATATTTATACTTATCTAAAACAGTTTTTCAAAACTTAAAATGAATGTGCAGCAAGTATAAGCAAACCACAAACAATAAAGAAGAATACAACACACAAAAATTTAATACTTATACCTATAGATTTTCACCACACCTACGGTATTCTTTCTTCTAAAGCCTTCATAAGCTCTTACACTTAGTATTCTAAACTTTTGCTGGTTCTACTTAATATTTTTAACTAGGATAATTCACAACCTAGTATTCTAAACCTCTATATGTTCCATTCAATATTCTCTAAGCCTATACAAACTCTTCACCTAATATTTTCTAAGTCTTTGCAAACTCTTCATCTAGTATTTGCTAAGCTTCTGCAGGATCTTGATCTCTTTCTCTAATTAAGCCTCTATATGCTCTTCTCAAGTATTATTTCGAAAAACTTGCTCAGGTTTCACACCCAAAGTAGCAACAGTGCTACTTGACTCACACAAACTTTAGAAGCAATAATCCATTGGTTACTCTTCTGAGTTCTTCTCTCTAACTTAGAGGGTGGACAAATTAAACATTTTAGGACACCTTCTATTGTGGTGCCTCTAATAAAGGTGCTTACATACATGTAATCTTTCGGATTGAATTCTAGCTCTAACCTAGAGTGTTTTGGATAAAGAGGATTCTTTTGATAAGGGGTATTCTTGAGTTGACATTTTTTCTAATCTTAGCCTCTATGTTTGACACTTCTCCTTTCATTTTGCTTATTTGAATTTGCTTCCTTATATAAAGCCTTGAAACTAATCATTTATGGTTGTTGGAAGTAGAATTTAAATGTTGTATGAGTTGTCCAAGTTGACATAGTTGGCAGTTAACTTTTGTGTTCTCCTTTAAGTCTTCTAGAGCTTGAATGTCTTCTAAAGTTATTTGCCTTCTCTACTTTAATCTTCCAATGTCGACAACAATTGTCTCCACAAGATAAATTTTTATACTTGAATATATTTAATAAATTTTACTTTTGTCCAAAACAAAATTAGTATCTTCCTCATAAGATAATTTTTTTAAAAGAATAGATATAAAAAGTTATAAGAGATAAAATAAAATAAATTGGCATTAACTTTATCACTTGTATTCTTAATAAAAAAAGCATACAACATTTTTAAAATAAAAAATACGTAGAGAGCAATATACTGTAACAAGTAAAAGCATAAGATTTTTTTTGTTTTAATATTATGTATTTTGTAATATTTTTTCCATAAAGTTTTTTTTTATGGAATTTTCCTTTTTGAGGGTGTAATTTTTTTTCTATTGTTATGTTAGCATACACTAAACCCCCCTCCCTACCCCCATTTGTTCTTTGTTAGCATACACTAACCCCCCCCCCCCCCCAAAAAAAAAGGCAACACTACTAGAAAATTTACTTTTAATACCATTAGAATAACATTGGTTTTATAAACAAAAATGCGGTGGCATAATCATAAATAACGTGACTTCGTTAACATCGCTTCTCCAAAAAATCGATATTAATGTGACTTTGTTAACATCGGTTTTCCAAAAACCGATGTTAACATGAGTTGGTTAGCATCGGTTTTTTAGAAAACTATGTTAACTTGAGTGACGTGACTTCGTTAAAATCAGTTTTTTCCAAAAATCGATGTTAACAAAGTCACATTAACATCAATTTTTGGAGGAAAAAAATCGATGTTGTATTATCCTATTTAAATTATTATTTTTTGCTTCTGGCGCTTCAACTCTACTTTCACTCTTACCCTTTGGCCTCGCGATGGTCCTCTCCCTCATGACTCTAACTCGCGACGTTCTGCTGCGATATTGTCACCACCTCACCCGCATTCTGCTACAACGTCGTCACCACCTTAACCCACGTTCTGCTGCGACGCCATCGTCGTTTCATCTTCTCGATACCTCGTGATAAAGAAGCCGTATTTGGTTTCGTGGCCTATTCCCTCGCGACTTCCTCCCCAGGTTAGCCCTATTTGAGCATTGCCTTTGCTTTGTGTTTGAAAATGTGCTCTCTGAAATTGATAATGGTGTTAAATGCTACTAAACCCTCGTGAGGTGAATTTACGATTCTATAATAAAGCTTGTGTTCGTAAGCTATGATAGTGTTGCTAATTTTTATTTTTATTTTTCTTTGGTTTGCAGTTATGCACATGGAAGTTAAATTATACTTGTGTTTTTAAGTTATGGTAATGCATCCTTTTGTATATAGTTGTGGCCTTGTGGATTATGCATATGGTAGTAGCTTTATGTACACACTAGTAGAAAATAGGCTTTGGTCGCACAATTCTATTTCTGGTTTTGGTAAAATATCAGAGGAAATATGAAAGGAAATGTTGTGTGGTTCTGGTTCCTCCATAACAAGAGCACTTAGCAATTTTCAGTGAAATCATTGTATATTATGTTTGTTTTGCATATTTATTGGTGTTTTGGTTGTTTGCATGGTTCTGGTTTCGGTTGTTTTCGACAATGTAGGCCTCATTATTGTTTGTTTGCATGGTTCTGGTTCCTAGATAAGCATGGTGCATAGTCAGTTTGTGCATGGATCGTTTAATGGATTTAAATGATTTGAGAAAATATACTTAATGTCATGTTTATATTGTAAATGGAGTTTAGAAACGATGGATGAACATCAACAGAACTGGAAGAAAATGGCTAACACGATGATGAAGATTCATAAAAAAGCAGAGGAAATGTTCAACATTGTTCATGCTATGGAACAAGTTAGAAATTTTAACACTATTCTCAAATAAACATGACATGATATAATACTTTTGTTTATATTACTTTACTTGTTAAATGTAGCCTTACGGTGAAGTCAATAGGTCATTTGTTGTAAGATGGAAGGATGAACTAGAACCTACTTGACATTTGCTACACTCTAGTGGCAATATGCACTCTATCACATATAACCAAGATCTAGTGAGCTCACCTCTACTTGTTGGATGGACTGAACTTAGAGAGTTCCATGGGCTCACTAGAAATCATCAGGTGACCTTGACCCACTATAGACAGAGTGTTTTCATCATCATCATCTTCAAAAGCACCTCTGAACCAAAAGCTTGCCCTAAATGACACTCATTGTACCACCAAGTTCCTAACTCAGTTACTTTTAAAGTCCTCCTAACTGAGTACAAAGTGACTTGCAACAATTTGGTAAGTAATTAAACACTCCTCCGTATGTCAAATTTTAAAATCATATACATATATAATATGAACTTCATATTAATTTCATGATATGTTGAGTATCATATACTTATTAATGAAAGCTACAAGATTCACCCATCTGAACTTGGAAGGGACTACAGAGTGTAGGATAGTTTATAATCATCATAGAAAGACTGCAAAAATTAGAAATGGATGGAGGAATTTTGCACAGTCATAGAATTTGCTTCTTGGAACTCAAATTAGAGTACCATATTTGAGTTCCCATATGCAATTTCTAATTTTGTTTTATTTTGCCTTTGTTTGTAATTAAAGTACATTACTACTCTAATATTATCAATTTGTAAGTTTTTGTTTATAAGTTATTTTTTGAGAAATATTGGAACATATTGAACATATTTATGGTATATTTTGTTTATAAATGTTTATAACTACTCTTGGTGCATGATATATTGATACACTTTGTTTATAACTTTTGGTGCATGACTAATTTTATGTATTTTTTTACAACTTTAAATGATAAGTTGTGATATAAATTAATTACAAGTTAGTAATTAAAAAAATAAATCATAAGGCAACATTAGTTTTAAGAAAAATCGATATTATTAGTAAACAACAACATTAATTTTTTGAAAAATCGATGTTGTTATAGCAAAAAACATCGATTTTTAAGAAAATCGATGTTACTATTTATTGACAACATCTGTTTATCAAAAAATCGATGTTGATGAGAAAAAAAACATCAATTTTTATAAAAATCAATGTTATTTTTTTTGCTAAAACAACATTGATTTTTAAACAACCGATGTTAACGTTAATATTTTAATGTCGATAATTTCAACATTTGTTAGTAATCGATGTTAAAAGTCCTTAATAACCGATGAAAAAATATATTATCTAATAGTGCAATCTTGAAATACCTTCGGAAGAATAACCAGATTTATTGTCTACCTAATTCATCGGTTAATATACTCATGAAGTAATCACACTCTCGCAGACCATTTTCGATTAGTTAATTATTTTATTATCTTTTTTATCTGCAAAATAACATATAGTATTAGATAGGTGTACCCCGCGATTAATTACTTTCTTTTTAATGCCCTGAGACTTTGTGCTTAAATTAATCAACAGTGAGGGATAAATATTTAAAAAATCAACAGTGAAGAGTGCCAAATAAGTTTCAGTTTTGAAAAGAGAAAAGAAGCATTAATTAGTTGAACCAAATTGCGTATAGTACTAGACAGATAGAGTCGTCATCTGTAGCTCATTTTCACTCTGTTAAGGCCAAAAACGATCGTAACGTTTAAAATACAATTATTGACCCATCTTCTCATCATTTATAGCATACGCGAAAGCGCAAGTGCTTGCAGGTGACATGGTCAAGAGAAGATAACTACAGCAACCGGCGATTGCGCGTTTACGGGTGATAAAGAAGAAAAGAGGGTGGCTGCTGCTGACGCAACACGGTCAAGTAACGGTGGTGATTTGCTTTTGCGTTTTTTGTGGTATAATATTGCGACAGTGATATGATGCTGATGGTAATGTAACAATGATAGACCTAGGTTGTAAGTTATATATAACTCACGTACGTGTTACATACAGTAAAACTTAATTCAACTAACTGCTTGTAAGAAATGATATAGCCCAATGACTCCACGCTATTCCATGTTAAAAACGATCGATGACAAGAATTTGTTATCAGATTTATGGGGTTAATCTAGATTTAAATCTTATTTGAATTTTAGAGAAGGCTTAAGGAAGAAATTAAAAATAATTATCTCTAATTATGGTTGTAAAAAAATTATGGTTGTATTGTTTTATACATAATTTTTTTTAATATTCATTTAGCAAATCACGCATTTTTTTTCCATAGGTGGTTGTTCCAATCCTGTAACATTAAACTGATGGTCTAAATAATATGGAAGAACGTGGATTATTAATTAAATTATTTTAAACCGTCGTATTTATTCAAAAACATTACCAAACTAATAATAAAAAGCTGAAACTAAAATGATCATTGTGAAACAAAATAAGATGACAAAAAGGGTTTATTTATTCAAACCTACATCAACCAAACACATATATTTAACTTACTTTTGAGAAATAATCTTTATTTATTTATTTATTAACTTTCCAATAGATCTTTAAAAAAGCGAATATTTCTTTAAAAACAATACCGTGTACTTACCTTTCTAGATGAGAGAATATCATAATTTAAGGTTCCATATATACGTTAAGATTTCATATTACCTCAAAGTCAAACTCATAATATTTTTACCTCTTTTAAGGTCTAGTATCATGATAGTTTCACTCGATCTGTTTGCCTTAAGTAGATGGTAGATTTCACTCACTGTAGTACTCAACACAACACTCAAGGGTTTACCTATGGCTCCTTATATAGTCACCTTACAGGGAGCCCTCTCTCAGTACCCCAACTATATCAACAGGAACAATTATCGTTACAACTGAAGACTACGATCGACAAATCCAATCCAAAATACTAGTTTATTGGATGTAATAGATAATAATGATCACAAGTACTATTATATTGAGGTTTCTCAACGCTATTCATTCACTAGATACTGCAATATTTCTTCCTGTCACTAAATAAAATTTAATGTCTAAAAATCTCATAAAAAAGTTTTTCAAATCGTGTTATATTGATATTAAAGATCTAACTAATTATAAGTGTAATAAGTTTGAGTTAGTGAGTTGAGAGATCTATGTAATTTTAGCAGTTTAAGCATGTAGAATTACTCTATTGGCAGTGAACTAGATTAGGTGCATTCGTATTTTTCACACATTAATTCAGTCACCATGTTGGTAATCATTGATTTAAATCGGATGGTTTGGATCTCAAATACAAATTTTAAGTATAATTTATATATATATATATATATATATATATATATATATATCATCAAGATTAAATATGAGTGTTCGATCTTCATCTGACGGGTCAGGATTGCTAATTAACCATGTGAATGCGTAGAAGAAAGACTCTAAAAAAGTTGGATCCTTGGGAGAGAGGTTCTCAATTATTCTCGTAATCAAAAAGTGCATAAATACATGGGTAGCCTACCAGAAAAAACATAAATACATGGGTAAGGATGAATAGGAATATAGGATACTAATATTTTTTTAAAATAAAAAAAAAAACAAATAGATATATGTTAAAACTAACTAAGTAATTAATGCATCATGTTATTTTTAAATTATGAAACAAAATAATATATAAAATTCTTGCTTTATCACAAGTCCATTTTGAGGTATTTTTTATTTCTTCGTGTGAAATCTTGTACATTCTTTGGAGATGCTGGATATATTTATATTTAGTTAAGACTTGGACAGACACTTGAAAGGTGAAGAGATATATATAACCAAAAAATAAATAAAAGGTGAAGAGAGTGGTGAGCTAAATTAACAAAATATATAGCTTCAATGGTCTGAACCTATAAATGAAATTCGCATAAACCAATCAAGACAAGGATTACATGCTTCTGACATTAATTTCTGTGTGACAACTACTAAGAGACGGGGAGAAAATAACCAAGAAATCATGAAAGCAAGAAGCTGCAGGGTGGGCAAGAAAGACAAAGTAAGATGTATGTATATGAAACACAACATGACAATGTCAAAAAACAAAAATAAAATCCTAAATTTTTACATAAGCAGCTTTTTTTCCAACTTGCATGTTACCATCCATCACATTTTTCTTGTTTTCATTTTTTCCGGGTCCTACCCTACGCATTATTTTTTGTATTTTATTTTTCTTGTTGCGGTGGTTGCCCGAGCCAAACATGAAAGAGAAAGGGATATAAAAGTTAAGATAAAGAGAGAAAGCTGTAGTCTCTAGAGAGAAAGAAAGAGAGAGTAATAGCTAGGTTAATTTTTGGCCATGGTCCATGGTTGTTTCAGAGGTGCTTTTCCATGGAGATTTTAAGGTCAGAGGTCGTAGTTGTGGATGTGGGCGTGCGCCCTTACTCTTCTTAAGTTGCCTATAACGTCTAACCCTGTGGGGCCCCTAAGTGATACCCGCATACACGTGGCCCCACACACATTTTTTTTTCCCTCAACAGTTAAACTCTCTTCCTCCATCTTTCTTGGTAGGTGGCACTTCTCGGAGCATAGTAAAACTAACCCCACATTTTTCTTTTTCATTTTCATTTTCATTATATTATAAACCTATATATATACCCAATTGGTTATTGGTGTCTGGTGTCCCTTCAACCTTTAAAACAAACAAATCCATTTTCTTTTTCTTTTTTTTCATTTTCTTTTTTCCATTATTTTATCAACACAATTAATTCCATGTGTATCCTTTGGTCCTTTCTGTCCCACAGCACATATATATAGTCTCGCTTTACATACTCATTCCATGGCCAGTACACACACCACACCTCATTATATCTTTCTTTCAATTCCTATCCTCTTCCTTGTAGTGTACCCATTTTGAATGTGTTCTCTCTCTCTCTCTTTCTTTAGGTCCCTGGTGAATATCTAGAACCACTCTCTAGCTAGTTTCTCTCTTCTTGCTAGCTAGCTATCGCCGATCACTCTCTTGGTTTAAACCACCTGAATGCCGGAAAACATGAGCATATCAGTGAATGGTCAATCTCAAGTCCCTCCTGGCTTCAGGTTTCATCCAACTGAAGAAGAGCTTCTTCAGTACTACTTGAGGAAGAAGGTCTCTTACGAGAAGATTGACCTCGACGTGATTCGTGACGTTGATCTCAACAAGCTCGAGCCATGGGACATACAAGGTGTGATAGATATTCAGTTATTCACCACTCTTTCATATAGCGTGTTTGGCTTCAGATTCTAGATGTGTTTTTTGATGTTTATTGGAGAAAGTTAATAGTTATAGCTTTCACGTCTCAGTCTCTCAAACATGATTTCTTACTTCTCAACGAGTTTTCAAACATTCATATGGTGTGTAATACAAGGCTATTCATGTTTCTTTGACAAACAGCTTAATCTCTAGGGATGGTTGTTTTCGTGCTTATAAAAAAAAAAAAGGGACGGTTGTTTTCGTGATATATGTGTTGGTTCATCACTCACTCGTGAACACAACATGTGCATATAACTAGCTACCTTTTATTTTTGGTGTTCATGGCTGGCAAGCTAGTTATAGTCTTTTGGTGCTTTTCATTTTCTACTCACTTTTTTCTAGTTTCTTTGTTTTGCCTCTCACATGGGGGGTAATAATATGTTGGAATATTCAAATATTGCATCATGGGTCATGCATGACATGAATCACGGCACTAATGCACCATTTTGAGGGGTTTCTTTTTTCTTTTCTTTATTTTTTGCAGAGAAATGCAAAATAGGAACCACTCCGCAGAATGATTGGTACTTCTTCAGCCACAAAGACAAGAAGTACCCCACAGGAACGCGCACCAATCGCGCAACTGCTGCAGGGTTCTGGAAGGCCACTGGCCGCGACAAAGTCATCTACAGCAATGGAAAGAGGATTGGAATGAGAAAGACTCTGGTTTTCTACAAAGGAAGAGCGCCACATGGCCAGAAATCCGATTGGATCATGCATGAATACAGACTAGACGACAACAACACCAGCGACACCAATATTGTAAGCAACACACTAGCTAGTTGGTTACAATTTCATGCGAATTTAATTTAGCAGATATCACAACCAAAGTTTTAAAAAACGATCAGCAATGGTAATTTGGACGGTAACATCAAGGTTCTTAAAGTGTTTGTAACACTATAAAACGTGACCATAATGACACATGCATGTGCTTAATTACAAATTCATTTTGTGATAAAAAAATAGGTGTCCAATGTGATGGCGGATGCTGCTCAGGAAGAAGGGTGGGTGGTGTGCAGGATATTCAAGAAGAAGAACCATCTGAAAACCCTAGACAGCCCCATAGCTTCCGGGGAAGGTAGAAGGAGCCACATGTTCGACTCGTGCGACGAGGGAGCTTTGGAGCAAATACTTCAGCAAATGGGAAGGGGCTGCAAGGAGGAGAGCAGCTATGAAGGCAACTACAACAGCTATGGAAGGTTTGCAATGGGGTTGAACAATGGCGGCGGCGGTGGATACAATGATAGGTTCATGAAGCTCCCGAGCCTCGAGAGCCCAAAATCCGCAAGCATGGAGAACCACCACAACACCAACAACAACTGCAACAATAACATGAAGAGTAATAATAATAATAATAATAATAATAACGGGTACCATCCCATAATTCCAGTAGAGATGGGCACGGACAATGAAGGGACATTCACAACGCACCAGGTGAGTGGTGGTGACCCAAACAACAACAACAGCAACATTGTTCATCCATTGGAGGTAGGATCAGGTGGTGGAGGCCTCACCAACTGGGCTGCGCTGGACCGTTTAGTTGCATCTCAACTCAATGGCCAAACCGATGCCTCTAGGCAACTAGGATGTGCTTTCAACGACCCCACCATGTATTGCACCAGCGTCGACCATCATGATCTTCATCATCAAATCCCCACCCTCCGATCCTCATCAACGTCCGCTAACACACGACCTTCCCCTGCACCCGCATTCATCAACCCCCCAACACAGGACTTCACCAGCGAGATTGACCTTTGGAACTTCTCCCGATCCACGTCCTCACTGTTGGCATCCTCCGAACCACTGTGCCACGTGTCCAACACGTCAGTGTAGCGAGATCAATAAAATAATAATATAAAAAAAAATATCTCAAGTCCCCCTTTTCCTCCATGTTCGATTGTTAAATATAGAAATAATTAGCCCCTACTTCATCACATATCATGTTTAATATTTAATATTAGTTCTTCTTCTCTCAAGTCTCCGAGGATTATTATTACAGACTGTTAAATGTGATAATTCTCCTAGTATACATTTTTACTTTAATTAGCTTATTTCGACTCTTGTTGGTAATATTCCATTGACAATTGTCTCTTGTAAATCTTAATTTCTTCATAAGTCTTTCTTTCGGTTAAATATGTTTATCAGTTTTAATTACCCTCAAATGTGTGAATTAAATTAGCCTAATATATGTTATAATTGAATTGAATTGAATTAATTGGAATATGTTAGATGGATATAAAGAGAAAAAAGGTGGAAAGAAATGAAGTTATTAGATGGGATGGCATTGTCAACCATGGGTCTTTGCTTAATCACGATGTCTACCATTATTTTTCTTTTTGTTGTATTATTATTATTATTATTGGAGCGGGAGGGTTCTTGACTTCTTGGTGCATGTCTAAAACTCGTGTGTTCAAGTGTGACTACTGTGATATATTTTATAATCTTTTTATTAATTTTCTTCTCCCATTGTTCTAACCGCAATTATACGGACCTTACTTTATACTATCCAGTATGATGATGATGATGATCGATTCGTAAGGGTCATGTCTCAAATAATAATAATCTGCTCCTCTCGTCTTTGTGTCACGTGGTTTGTCGGTTTGTTAGAGGAAGGTGCAGAGGCCATGGTTGGGCTTGTCCTATTGCACCAACACACACTCTCTAATTACCAAAAGGAATACATGCATGAGTACAAACAAACGCAATACTTTCACAATTCAGAGAGAGAGCGACGGCTAATAAAGCCTCCACATAGCTTTAAGCAAGTCAAAAGAGAGAATCTCAAAGGGCTCATAATTACGTAAGCTTTGCATATTGATTTCGTCACTAATCCTAGCTAGCTAGGGTAAAGGGTAAAAAAGAAAGTGACCACCAAACAATAATATGAAATGAAATACTATCACATTCTAGTCCACCAGCTTGTGTTGCCTTTTGTTTTTATTATTCTTTTCAAAAAAATTGTACTTCAATTCAATTCCATGCAGAAAAATGCCCCCCGAAACAAAAATGTACCAAAATGCTTCCTCTTCGACTATAGGGCACACTACGGCACACCAAGGATATCTTCATTTCCATCTTAGGGAGAGGGCTCAATTTTCAAATTATCAAACGTAAGGTATAGGTAAGGGGCCTGTTTGGATTTTGGTCCACTTACTTTCTTTTTCTCTTAATTTCTTTCTTTCACACTTATACATTCTTGTCGCCTCTGCTTAAAAGTATCGTGCCAGACTAATTAGGGAAAAGGAAAATAGAGTTTACATTTTTTTTTTATTTGTTTATGGTATTGGTGAATCTATTATTTCTAACTTCTAAGATCATTATTTTGCGGCTCATATTTGCGTTCCTAATTAACGTATAAAGTTGTCTTTTCCTTGCTTTGCTTATCGGCTAGCGGAGCCACATGAACATCCCTCTAGATGGATTATGATATATAAACACTAAAATTAACAAGCAACCATAGAATCTGTTTTTCGAACTTCTTTCTTTAATTAATCAGTTATATTCGTCTTCTGTGGGGAATATTGTGGGTTGGAAGGTTCATTTTGTGCAAGGTAATTAAAGAGTCAAATAACTGGAAGTTCATCCTATAACAGGGCCCCCCCGAATGGATATCATTTTCTAATTATTTATCAAAGGCTTGGCGGCATGTTCTATATTTGATATATAAAACAATGTATTTTTACAATTAAACTTACGAAAATGACATGTTTAAGATATGATTTTACCACATATATGATACTTTATACTTAAACAACTCAATACTGCAATCATGCACCCCAATTTGATAAGACTTAAATTCCATGATGAAAAGTTAGTATTTCACGTAACAAAAAAAAAAAAAACTCTTATTCCAAGGCTAAGGAAAACCAAGAACCAAAATAAAATAAAATAAATAAAATATCCATAAGATGCTAAGAAAATAAAAATGAAAAATATTTAAATGATTTTTCTTTTTATATAGTATTTTTAATAAATTGTTTTTTCTTTCATTTCTTTAACACTAAACCAAATTCCTATACAACAATAATAATAATAATAATAATTAATTTTTAATTAATAAAATTATAAAGTTGAAAAAAGGGCTTTAAAATTTAAGGTTTCTTTATATTTTTTTTTTTTACCTTATTAAAAGCTAATTTTAAGTTAAATCTGTTTGGTAAAATATTTTACAAAAGTTCTGATTTTATTTAAAGTTAGCATATTAGTTTACAAAAATATAAGATTGACAAAATTCATTTAAGAAATAACAGATATAATGATTTTGAATTAAAAAAATCCATTCAAGACTAACTTAAATAAAAACATTTATTTTAAAATTTTGACAATAAAAGAAAATGTAATATAATATCAGTTTAGATATAAAAAAATCAACTACAATAATTTTGGGATGTGAGACTGAGAAAGATCCAATATTATGTATATATGATAAAATATACCCTTTTATTTGTTTTGTTCAAATCAATTTCTTGATTATTTCAACGAACAAATGTGTATGTATCACAAAATTGGGTCTACAAATTTGACATGTATCACAAAAAAAAAAAGGAAGAAGAAGAAGCTCTGAATAAGTTTTTTTAAAAAAAAAAGATAAGGAAGCTCTCCGAATAAGTTAAAAATCCTCCCTGGGTCATCTTAAATAAAACCTCCTTGTTTCAATTATTTCTTCATAAAAAATAAGTCACTAGTTTTTTCAAGAGCTTTTATACAATATATGTTTGGCCCAGATTTTCTTTTTTTTTAAAAAAAAAAGAGAGTAAAAAAGAATTGGACTAAACACTACCTTAATATCCAGATTCAAATAATTTACAATTCACGTATGTTTTATTCCTTAATAAAAAGTTAAAATAATTTTAAATTACTTTTTTATACTATAATATTTATATTTTTATCATACTAAAATAGTACAAATTAATTTCAGTTTTATTTATTTTCTATTCCATTATCCATTTCTTATAACATGAGTAAGGTAAATCAGGAGAAATTGAAGCACATGTTAGATATAGTTAATTTGCAAAGGTAGAAATTGGCCAATTCAAAAGGAAACTTTAAGTACGGACTAGCAAGGTGGTGGGGTTTGAGAAATTCATAATATTATTACAAATAGCGAACACGATTCACCATCACATAACCCAAATATTTTTCAACAACTTCAAGCTTATAATAATTACGCGTTATAACAGAGTAAACATAGATGAAAGTAACAGGGTACATGCGTGTTATAGTATTTATTATTTAGTATTATTGATTATTGATTTATTGGGTGAAGTCACTTAACGACGAAGACGAAGTCGTTTCAACTTGAAAATTTCCGAAGAATAATGAGAAGGGTATAAGGATTAATAAATTAAGAATTGAATTAATTCCGGAATTTAAGGCCATGACACCAACCACACTACAAGGGGCTTTACGTTCGATTATTCGTCGAATTATTTGATAACGACTCAATCATCATCCCAGCTACCCCTAATCTTTGTCCTCCTTCACTATACAAGTCCCTAACTTCTCATGATTGCTTTCTCTCCCATTTTCAAGACTGTTTTTTATTTCTTCCATTTGTTATAAAATTAAAAAGAATTTAACGTATTTTTAATGTAGTAAATAAGATAATGTATATAATGTTTACTTTTGAATTTATAACAAAAAAATTGTCTCATTTTGGCTTTTTATTTATAAAAATGTGTCATGTGTGGTCCTTGTTTTCATAAACAATAGATTAAAAAGGGATTTTTTTTTTTTGTAAAATATAAATACTAAATCAGGAACTAAAATGAGAATTTATTTTTTAGGAATTAAAAACAAATATTATCCTATTTGTAAGAATTAAAAAACATTTAACCTAATTAAAAATATATAAAATGAGATAATTAAGTTTAAACGGCATTCTGCATTTTAAGTCTTCATCGACAAATATAACAATTTTTTAGAGAAATTTGTTCTAGAGTTCTAAAATACTTCTCCAGACATTTTATAAGAAATAAATGAGTACACATTTTTTTGTCTTAATTATAAAAAAATATAGACTCGCTTTCAGATTTATTAATTGTTGATTTCCTGGAAAAAATTGTTAATTCTCTTATACTCTTAATTTATTATAAAATCTATTAGTGAGATGTTCCCTCATATTCTTCATACAAGTCAATGTATATATTGGTCTATTATCAATATAAGTTACAATTATTGATGAAAAAAATATCTCTTTATTATGTGTAAATGTTATTAAATATTATTACTATTTAAATCATTTAATTCTATGGTAATTTTGGAATAAAATTTAAAACCCAGATATTATTAATTAAAACTAACAAACTTACCTATTTTTTATGATATTCATGTATTAATTATTTGTTTCTTATATAAAAAATTGAAAGAAAAATCATAATAATTTAATTTTTTTTGCAATTAACAGAAAAAAATATATTGTTATCACTCTTATTATAAAGCTTTATGAGATTATTTCCTCTTTAGCATTTCAATATGACAAATATACTTTCTCTTAGTATATCATTTTAAAGAATACAACTTAGATGGAGATTGAAACTATGTTTAAATCTTCAAAATAACTTTTTCATACATAGTATATTAAATTTGCATATATGGAAAATATATATTACGAATTTAATTAAAATACATTGTTAGTTGAATTGAGTTTCAACTAGTTAGTTATATAATTCAGCTAATTAGTTATTTAACTCAAAATTCTATTGTGTTAATTAGAATACATTGTGTTAATTAGTTTTTTCCTCTTATAATTAACTCTCTTGTTATAAATGTTCTTGATAATGTAACTTTAAGGAAAATAAGAATTTAATATAAAGAATTCTTCAAGTAATTCTCTCTCTCTCTTATGAGTCATAAGTAAATTTGACATCACATTTCACACAAAGTCTTAAGATTTTGTTTAGGATGATTTTTAGTTGTGAGTTTCAACATTTTTAAAATTACAACCAATTTTTAGTGTTTTATACATTTTTTAAATGATCCTAATTAGAATCATATTATTTTTATAGATGATCATTCGGTTGGTTATCTAGAAATAAAAAGTTATAAATTAAATAAAACAAGTAAAGTAGAAATAGAGAAAAATAATGCAAATTATTATTTATAATGATGTCATCAATGATGTAAAACATAATGAACAAGAGCATTAGAAATAACTAATAAAAACCTAAACCCCATAAGTCCCCCAAGTTGAGAGTTCTTCCACTTAATCAATTGTATCATCTTGGTTTTTTTTTTTTTTTTTTGTCCTACTAAAGACTACAACTTGTATGTGTTGATCACCTCTACACACTCTTAGATCTCTTTACTCTTCTCGTATGTTCTCCTAGCCCAATCATAAGCTCATCCTCTTTAGTTATTCTCTTCTTAGATCTTTTTGGTCCAATGGAAGGGTGATCCTCTTAGGTATTCCGTCTCTTGAAGGCCTCCTTTGATTTTCATCACTAGGACAAAAAAATATGAAATTACTAAATGGCCTACTTAATTAGGCCAATAGGCATATCAATTTTTTTATAGGCGTTGCAATAAAATAGACTTTTACACAATTTTATAAATTAAGACAAACTTTTATATAAATTAAACCTTTAAAATGTTCTAACATAAATAATAGGTCAGACGTAAATTGTTCTTTTTAAATGAAAGTCAAATCTAGGTCTATCAAACTCTAGTATAGCATTAGCAAATCTATTTTCACCCTACTCATGTTACACACTTAGTAATATTATATCTGTCCTGAATTTTTGAATTTTGTTTACGTCTCCTAAATTTGATTTATATTTATAAAACAGAGTTGTGATTGTATAAGTTTGTAAAATTAGGAAGGATGTCAGCATACGTACATATTGTTTCGTTGCGATCGTACTATATATAAGTCTATCGAAACCCTTTTCTTTATTTTCTCCCCAACTGCTAAAGGAGAAAAAGAGAAAACATGCTTCCCCTGTTTCGTGTTTTCTTGTTCCCCATTTATATCTATTCTAAATTCTGTGACTCATTATTGCAAATCAGGTGGGCTGATTCAAACTTTAACACTTCTTTTATCAACCTCTTTGAACATATATACTTAGTCAACTCTCTTCATAATTAATAAATTAAAAATATTTGTTTCCTGAAAAAGAAATTACTCAACAGCATTTGGGATTTTCAATCAAATTAAACGAAGACATAAGATTTGAAGCTTTGAATTAAGTTAAATCAAAACTCTGCAGTTTTTGAGTTAAAAATGACAAAAAAGAAAGTTGCTGTAAAAAAACTATTTTTTAAGTAAATAAAAAGTAATAAATTCAAATAAATAAATAAAGTCTTTTTTTTTTTACCAAATAGAGAGAGTAGTATACCCTAAAAATATATAGATACAAAATTTATCCGTAATTTGTTTTTGAAAGTCCAGCTTGCGCGTAAAAGCAGTTGTTATCGGCAACCAAAGATTTTGATACCATTCGAATTATTTAAGTTCAGCTTTCCTAAGAAAATATGTTGTTACTTGTTAGAAGTAGTATTTTCCCATGTCTATTGTAAAAACAATCATGGTTTTTCTGGTTCCGCAACAACTAATCAGCCAATTTTACATCCAGGATATGAAAGTAAAAGTAAGACGCAACTAACGTAAAACAAATTAAACAGTCAAAGATTAATTCCACAAGTAGAAAATCTCAATTTTAAACGAATAGCTAGATGTAGAATCTATTAGTAAATCATAGAATTGAAAGATGCCACAAAAGATCGCATTCTTGAAATCATGATAATGTTAGCAACTTTTAAAATTGTTCTTGATAAACATGCCGACTTAGGGTAACCTTGAATCCGCGTTTAGTATTGAAATTGATTAGTGCACAAAGATAAAACTTTATGCTTTGAGACCATAGATATTAAGACAGATATTCAACTTTTTTTTGTTCAGCTTTTATCTCACCAAATAAACTACCAAACACAAAGTCTTAGTGATTGGAAAACGTCATGAATAAAAATGTGATGATAAGAAATTAAAGTAACATAGAGAACCAGAAAACAAGTCGTGCGGTAAGAGAAAAGGTAGAAGTTTTACACATAATATGATTAGTTAGAAAGAATGGACGAGGAGAACAAATAGAAATACAAGAATGTGCTTAGAAAATGGAACACTACAGTGAATGAAAGGGAAAACTTAACGGCATGGTAGTAGTATAGCTAGCTAGTGCGAAATGCAAGCTAAAGGAGATAATCACATTGTGCAAGAAAATAAGGTTACTTTTCTTTTCATTTTGCATCATTGTTATCTGGACTCAACATTTCCTTAATGATGCTATTGAATTTGTGTGGTACTTACAAGAATTCCATTGGCAATTAGGTCACACACGTATCAATATTTGAGATTGTAGAGAAGATTTTCTTTTCCCCTCTACTCATATATTGACATGTATAAATATTAACATTACCATAATTATGACCGTCCAATGCCATTTAAACGTGGCATCTTTTCACATCCATAAAAAGTAAAATTCGAATATGCATCGATCATTATTATTTTTTGGGTGAGATTTAGCAATATGAATTCATGATCCTAATTCGTTGTCAACTGATTTTGACATCAACTAGTTTTGTCTCTACTTAATACGTTGCTCAGAAGTATTGATAATTATCACTGTAATTGGAAAATTGAAAATCTAACGAAGATCAAATTGATAAAAGTATCCTTAAACATCAGCATATAATTACAATATTGACTGTAATGGATGAAATTGGAAAATAATTATTATAACACTTAAAGAAAAATGTTAATTAGCGACGAATGGTTTTTTCCAACGGATAAAATTCTGTCGATTAATTTAAATTTATGGACGGATTTTACCAACAGATTAAGAATCCATCAGTAAATGTAATTACGGACACAGACAGATAAAAGTCCGTCAGTGATTTATACTAACATATAGAAATTAGCGACGTAAAATCCATCGATAATATATTCCAACATAATATTTCTGAGATATAGTTGTTGTCTTCCAAATTACTGGTTCAAATAGATAGTTTGGTTTTTCCCGTGCATGATATTTTGTTCAACATCTCTTCTTTTTAATGATATTCGATCTCATTGATTTGTTGTTTTGCTTGGTAGTGTTTCGCGATGCCAACTTAGTTGGAATCTCCGATTAAACTTTCCGGCATAAACTTTCGTTAAAAAATATATATATTGACCGTAATAGTGGTTTTTACATGTATCAATTTATATATTATAAATTTGAATTATACGATATTTTTATGAGTTTTTATTAAATAATATATGTTTTATTAATTGAACATTTTTTTATATTTTTTTATCCTTTTCAAATATTTTAAAAATTTTATTTTAATATTAATATGATTTAAATTTTAAATCTTGATACATTATATTACATTGAACATATTCTTAGTTTCCAATTATATATATATATATATATATATATATATATATATATATATATATATATATATAAAGAAATTTTTAAAATGACATCTAATTCATGACATAATATTTATATGAGGACGTGATAATTTGACATGTATGTTAAGATGACGTTGATATTTAAAATTTTGGCCTTTATTATCATATCAATATTTTATTAGTGTCACATAGTATTTATGCTAGACTAGACTCTCAAATTATCTATAATATCATCAAATTAATGTCATATCAATAATTTATGTTAAGAATTGAATATTCATTATAATTAATGATAGACAAAAATTGTTAATTTTAAAAATATAAAAAATTAAATTTGAAATAATGATTTTTAAAAGACTAAAATTACATGATTATAAAAGTATAGAGTTAAAAATTAGATATGTCATATATATAATAAGAATTATGTGGTTGAGGATCTTTTAGTACGAGCATACCAATCTAATTGGGATGTCTTGCATTATTGGAAGGTTTCTCATATTTAGGTTTAAAACAAAAAATCGTATCTCTTTAATTTATTTAATGTAATGAATAAGTTTTATTATTAATAATAAAACATCTACAATTTTTAATTTTTTGTTTATAAGTTTTATTTAATTTAAAATTACCTGCGCTCCGCATGGAAAAAGCTTGCTAATAATAATGCGCAAGCTCAGAATTTGGAAATATATAACCTAAATGATAAATAATTTTAGACGAATGTGGTTTGGCAACGAAGGAGTATGCAATGTATAAACTAACGATAAGGATGATTATTTCTTCTTATAGTGCGAGATGTAGGAGAGGGTTGTGCCATTTAAAATCCTAATGTGTCATGATTTATTTTCCAGTAAAAGTGGGTACATGTAAAAATATCAACTTACATGCCGAGATTATGGTATAGGAATTGGATTCGATTATCATAAAAATACACTCTATATAAAGATTAATTTTAAATATGAATAAGCTAATAGATAAAAGTATAATTAGTTTTATAGTCGATTTAAAATATTAAAAATTTATAAAAATATTTTGAGATTCTGTGAGAGAGCCAATCAAGGACAAATCCATGCTATATGATGAGGAGACAATTAGTTCCATAAGATAATTTTTTTTATTCGTACATGTGTAATGATTTTTTCCCAAAACAAAATAGGCATTGTTCTGTAAGACATTCTTTTGGTTAAAATGAATGTAAAAAATATAAGAAATAAAAAATATACTAATTTCACTACATATTATTTTAAATATTTAAAATTTCTTTTGTCATCAGCTACATTACGCATTTTGTAAAACCATATGATTTTTTTTAAAAAAAATATTAAATTATTTTTTGTCCCATTAAAAACAAATTGGAACCAACAATCCTAATTATACGATAGCTAAAAAAAGTATTTTATTTTATCTTTAATATATATTTTTTTATTATCTTTAAATATTCTTTTAAATTTTAATTTGATTCAAAATTTAAATCTTGATATACTTTATTAAATTAAAGATAACGTTTTCTAAATAAAGTAAATCTTAGATTAATTTTAATTTTGATTTAATTTTAAATTTTAAAATTTTGACGCATCATATCATAAAATAACATGTTTTGATTTTAATAATTTATTAGTGTAATAACTTATACTTGAAGGACTATTAAGTTTATAATTTTGTAAATTTTATATTATTATAATTTTGTATATTTTATATTATTATAATTTTTAGTGTATTTCTCTATTTTTTATTTTTTAAAATATTAATTATAGTTCTAGCCTCTCATATATTTTTTGTTAATTCATGCTTTTAGTCTCTCTAAAAAACTTTGTCCGATTCTAATTCCTCACCTTTTTTCTACTTTTTTTTTAGAGCAATTGGATCGGAGTTGGAAGTTAACTTGATCATGTCATATAGTGGTGATTAACACACCCAAAAACTCTATACATATAAGAGATTTTTCTAAACCAACCTGAGCTTGTATAATTAGTATAATATTTTTATATCAATTAAATTAATCTTCTATTAAAATTTTGAATTTATTCTTTTTGTATTCTATTATTCATAAATGCTTATACAGAACATTTGTTAGTATTTTTTTGAAGTAAATTTATTGTTCTAAATTAGTCTAATCTACAAGATAATTAATCTATACCGTTAATTTCAATGAATGAAAAAAGCAATAACTAAGCTAGCTAGGAAACAAAAAGCAAATGAGTGATAATTATTGGTATTGTATGGGTTTATTTTGTTAACACCAATAACATACTCATACTAGAAGCGTGTGGTATTTTATAGATAGATGTGTGTACCAATCCTCCTTTTTTGAATAATTAACAAATTGTGATGAAATAATTCGCTGTTTTTTTTTTTCAGTCTCCTTCCTTAAGTTTATCATACAATTGATCACCTTTATCGCGCTGGACTATTCATCAGTCTACTTTATCGATAAAGCCATATATATATAAATTTTATATAAAATACAAGTTGACTTCGGCCTCATGACATCCATGCAGTATGATCAAGAAGGTTTTTTTTTTTCGAAAAAAAAACTCAAATAATCTGTCTGATCTTCATAATCAACACGAATGCATCTATAATTGCAATACAAATAATAAACAAATCAGAAAGGCAAAAATCGTACGTGTTAAAGATATGGATTCCATTCAACCTCCCACTGAAGTTTTTCTTTTTCCTTGTTGGACATTCATTTATCAAATGAATTATAGGGAAATACAAATTCTCGTTTAAAGAGTCATTTTCAGGGTAAAAGTGAGGGAAAACGCTTGAATTAAATATTACAATTTATCTTTATTATTAATAAATAAATATATTTAGTTGAATTTAGGGGATCTATATTATTGTCTATTCTCTGGACAGTATTTCGTATACCAATTAATTGCATGTCGTTTCTTCATATAATATGAACATATACGCCGTTACAAGAAAGGTAGAGATCCATAGCTATCAACTAAAGGACGAAGCTTCTTACGCTGATTCGCGTGTTAAATCGAACCGCAGTCCTTTCAAATCAAAACAGTTTTTTTTATTTTTTATGGTAAAGAATAATAAGAATCATTTTCTTTGTTTCTGTGTATTATCGATTGTGTTCATGAAATGAAATACAATATTTAATTTCAAAGCTAGATTCCATACGTAACTCCTTTATTAGATTCTCGAAGCATATTGAATAACAATATTTCCATTTTTCAACAATGCTTCCACCAAGATTTCATCATAAAGCTAGACACTAAAACTGGGTTATTCTTTTTAGCTTTCTTTTATATTTTTATCTATCTTGTGATGTTAGGATTGAAGGTGGTATTTTGCCATCACCTTTTACTCGACAAAGTACCACCAGAAGGTCTATAAACCTACTTATCTATATATAATAGGACATGGTCACTCAATGCACTCCATTGATTGTCCGATTGGCTTTGTTCAGAAAATTTTGTCCACGGCCAATTATTCAAGCTTTTTCAATTAATCAGAGGCTTACCATGAAGAAAGAAGAATCTAATCAACTTGTTCTAGTACCATCATGACGTAAAAAAGTTTTCCCTTTTCAGCGAAAAAAGGATGAGGGAGAGAGTGGCAAGTGAATTTTACAATAACGACCAACTTAAAAAAAAAAAAAAGAAAAGAGAAGTACATACACAATAAATTATCTAGGATTGAAATTAAAATGAATGGAATTTTTTACACTCAAACAGAAGAGTAAGAGACTTTACTTGAACTTAATGACAAAACATAAGTTGGTTTAGTTTTTTTTTTTGCCTTTAATTTGGCTCAAAGAATTAAACTTTTCTCTTGCCTTTTGCTACATGGATAAGATTTTGTCTGGAGAAAACAAACTGAAGATGAACAAAATAACTTCTTATGTGTTCACGGCTAATTAGGGGGTGGAGTATTTGAATAGAATCTTCAGTGTTTGGCACAATTCACTACAAGAAATTAAAGTATTATGGCAAAATTTTCTTCACTGCCGGTAATTTTTGTTCCTGGTATTTGTGTCATTAAAATTTCATTATCGATTTTTTAAAAATTACATTTAAATTGCTTTGTCATTATTGTTAAGTTTTTTTTAGCTAAACTCAAATAATACATCTATACAGACTGTGATACTATATTCAATGTTTGTAGATAGAGGTTAAGAGTATATAATGAAAGAGTATAGTTGAAACCTTAATTACCTATTTATTATAATGCTATGCTACATTTCTTATGTGATAAGATGTGGAAGATGTCATCGACATAAATCTCGTAATTGTGTTATACGTTACTAATCAACTACTAATCACATCATTCTCATTCCTTACAATATGTTAGGTCTTGTAGACTTGCATTGAACTTAGTGGTATGACAAGTGTATAAGCTTTATTTATCTATGTGGGTCTGAGTCCTCTAGATGAGATCCAAAACGCCATAATATAACTTGTTCTGGAAGTATAATAAGACTGATAAGTAATTCTCTTTGGTAATTAAGCAACCACTTGATCAATTCAACTCCCATTCTGATCATGTACCGGATTCACCTCCATGGATCTTGATCCTCAAAATAACGGTCACATAACAATCAATTCCTAAAATCATACAACAACCATGGTCAATCACGTAGCCACAACAAGTTCAGCATCACATATGAAAGATACTCATTGTGATGTGCAATGAATTTCTAAGATAGACATAACTAAGTGATGAAGAAAAATCGCCTAATATGTTACCTTTTTTTCTATAAATATCTCATAACAACCTTCAATAGGTATACACCTTTTCTACATATAATATACTGTTATTCTACCAAACGCTAACTTAAACATCAAAATGAAAATCTGTATAAATATACCCTCCTCCAACACATGAAACAGATTTCCATCGACGGGAAACTAGCTAGATTGAAGTCGAAGAAGAATTGGATTGTATCAGTTCATTCATACCAAAAAATTGAATTAATTAATTTATCTCATGTTCTATTAAATTAGGAAACACCTCCCTCCCCTCCGGTCCATCTCTCTTTTTTTGTGGGGAGGTATAAATCATCATTTCATCTTTTTATGATCGTAGAGAAACCCATGCCCCATTACAGTTAAAACCATATGACCCACATTAACCACGGTGAAGCCAAAAACTAGCTAGGTTTAGGGATTGGCCGACAAAGTTTGGAATTAACAACTGGCTCTGGCTTGATTAGGCCATAGGTCTCCCCAAAGTGTCACACTCCTTGCGAGGCCATCATGCTCTCCAGGCACAAAATGGTTGTTGGCTATAACCTTTATTGCTTTCAAGTGTTTCTTTCTCCCCCTCTCAACAGGAACTTGTACACTACAGTGCGTTTCGCTGTCAAGAAAAGAGATGGTTCAATTGGCAAAAGGTGAACATAATTAACTAGTTAAAGCGTCTTATTAGGGCATCAGAGATGAAATTAAGAGAGTTAATCACGGTAGGTGTAAGTGGGGTCACGGGGTAATGTACAGGCAAGGTGTAACATCTAAATCAAAACGGATACACATTCAATAATTCTAATTTAGATGGGTTGAAAGGGGTTTAGCTTTAGAAGCCCCCTTATCTTTCTTTTTTGAAAAACATGCAAGGCCAAAAGAATCAAATCCCAAAGTGATACTGATGAGATTAAAAGAAGAGAAAAGGCTAATGCCTTTCCTTGATTTTTCTTTTGTCAAACCTTTTTTCAGTCCAAAAACGCTGGTTAACATAACACTGATATTGAGACATTTATTCTCTTTTCACTAACTTCCAGCTAATAAGAGAACATGGAGTTCTGATCAAAGAAGGAGACAACTATCTCCCCTACTTTAATCCTCCATGTGATTTGCTGGAGATTCCTTTGTTTCAATTTTTGCCATTCTAATTAGTACTAACCGAGGCACCAAATTAACTAGATTCTTTTATTCTTTTTTTTATTATTAATTATAGGTGTAATATATATATGCATTCATATTAATTCATCAGAAATTTTCAAGTGATCGATTCCTTTTGGCTTCCACAATCATTAATTTGGGGTTGCTGATTAGACATTGCTGTCACTTATGCATAGCCTTAAAAAGTTTTGTAACATGAAAAAGGTAGATCCATCAGTTTTTATTTTTTATTTATATATTTTTATCAGCACCCATCAGTTACGTATACTTTTTTCCCTCTCTTTCTGAGTACACCATCTTTTTCCTTCTTTCCTCTTTTCAATGATCATGGAGGATTCCCACGACAAAGTTTTCAATAAGAGAGATGGCAAAGAAGAGCGACCCGTTTACTTTGAACATTGATTGCCAGTGTGCACAAAATCAATATCGACCTCACAATTCTGGGCCATTGTGTCTCCGTCCAAGTTGTTAATAAATGCCAGCAATTTCGTCCTAATTAACCATACAACAATTTTTTTTAAAATAAAATTACAACGAGGGAGATAAAAAGAGAAAAAAATATTACATTAATTTTTTTTTAAAAAAAAGAACATTTTGAAAAAAGCTGTAAGAATTTTTTATTAAATTTCACCAAAGAGTTATAAAGTTATAAATGAAATTCATTAAATGAAGAGAAAAAAAATATTGTATTAGTTTTTTTTTTTTTTAAATAACATTGTAAAAAAAGCTGTAAGAATTTTTTATTAAATTTCACCAAAGTGTTATAAAGTTATAAATGAAATTCATTAAATGAAGAGAAAAAAATATAGTATTAGTTTTTTTTTTTAAAGGAACATTCTGAAAAAAGCTGTAAGAATTTTTTTATTAAATTTCACCAAAGAATTCATTAAATGAAGAGTCATGAATCCCACAATATTTCATGAGTATTAATAAATACTCCTTCCTTTTTAATTGTCGGATTTTGAAAATTTTGTTATACCTATTATGGTTGCTTGTAAAGTTCAATATCACATTAGTTATTTTTTTATTGATTATTCCCTTATTTATCTTTTTATCTTTTATTAATTTACACGTGTATTTATTGTGAAGAGGAAAGAGAAAAGAGTGAAATAGAAAACTTCATAAATATTTTATTGAAATCAAGAAAATTTATATTTATTGATTTTTACAAAATAACCTTAAAAAATAGATAAAAAGAAACGGAAGTAGTATCAATCAATAATAAAACAGTTTAATTAAGGTGAAATGTTAATTTAAAGGTTTTTTTTTTAAGGTCAGTCTAAAGATATATAATTATGTTGTCAACTAGTAATTAATCAAAAAAATATTTCAACTATAACTCTCAAAGTAATTATTAAAATGATTAACCATTTTAATTATATGACAATTTATGATTAGTTAAATATTTTAAAAAATTATACTATATATCATTATATTTCGATTAAGTTCATAATAAAAAAATGTGTTATATTTTTAGAGGAAAAAGTGTGTTAATTAAGAAAATATTGTTATAATTTTTTTTCAAAATTGATACCCATGCTTATGATATAAGTCTAGGTCTTGGGTTTGAATGGCACATGAATTGTACAATTTCAAAGGTAACAATGATTGAAAATAGTCTAAATCTCATCATCCTGAACTAAGATATTATAACTGGAGGGTTTAAGTTATATTATTTTTACACACATTTTTTATATGACACATTTTATATATAAAAAAAAAAAATTGCCCCATTACATTACAAACTTTATATCACACACTCATCTCTCTCTCTCCCTATGTCACCTTATGTCATTCCTAGTCATAGAAAAATTGTAGAAGTGGTAGGAATAAAATTTTACTAACCTTAAAGATCGCTACCATTACCCTTTCATGAAAGGGGTTGATTTTATGGCAAAGAAAAACCCACTACTTTTACTTTAAAATATTTATTATTTTAGAAAATGAACGAAAAGTATTTTATAACACCAGTTGTTTTAGAACATTAACTATATTATTATTATTATTATTATTATTATTATTATTATATCTTGTATAATTAATGAATAATTGAAATGAGAAATTAAAAAGCATCAAGATAACATTTTGAATGCTTTGATAGATGATATAATTTAGTTATTGTAAATATATTTTCTTATAATTATATTTATTATTTGAATTTTGAACCCTCAATCATATATGTTATTTTATAAATCATATATGTCATAAAAAATAAGTTAAAATTCGGGCCATATCTAAAATTAGTCTTCCATATGGAAATAATTATATATACCAGACTAAAGATTATTATAGTATAATAAAGCATCCTATTTTTTTACTAAATAAAGCATCTTATTATCAGTGTAAGATATGGCACACATAAAGCAAACGTAATTGTTTTAGATTCGATATTGATCGTGGGCCTTACCAATATATATATTATATACACTTGAATGGAACGTCATCCTATCCTCGGGATTACGATAAAATAGTCATGCAATACCACATTAATTTATTTGAACCCCTGCACGTTTTATGAATTAATTGAATATAATGTTAGCTTCATGCAAAAATCTTTTTGATTTAACAATTTGTTTATTTTATATACAAAAGGGGGCTACGCTACAAAATATTGACCGGTAAAGTGGTCGAGCATTAGTTTGGTCACTTTAATTAAATTGATTAATATAAAATGGATAAGATGGAGTTGCGCGCAAGATGTAATATCAATAATACACCGTAGTTGAATATTTTGTTAGGAGTTGAGAAACATATCCTACCTAGCAGTGGCATTACCCTATATAACTTTATATAAGAGTAGCCATTAAGGATTATATGTTTTAGAATTTGCAACGAAAGTGTGAGTAACCACAAACCCACAGGTTGAAATGTACCTGTCCACCAATTAATTCTGTCCATACGTGTACGCGACCAAACAAAAAAACAATTATATATCTCATGAATATATTCAAATAGTAATTAAAAACATGAAACAAATTAATTTAAATTGAGCTAGATAGGTTGTAATCAAAGTGGGGTTTTAGAGAAAAGGATTGGATTAGAAGATTTTGATTTTCATAATGGATATTTTGTAGTTTTCTGGAAAGGATATATGCGTATGTCGAGGTCCCATGACGATAAGAACGATCATGTACGTACGTACTGCGAAAGAAAGAAAGAAACAAAAGGAATAAAACGAAGGAATATTATATACAGGTAGACGGAAATGCTTGATATTATATTAGCCATGCATTTGCGAAGCACAACGTAGTGGATGGATTAAACAATTTAATGAGACAGGACTGTTTGTTATTGCCTTCACGGGCATGGTGTCCTTTTGCATGTCTCGTTTGTGGGTCATTTTCCATCTTCACGTATCATCCCAATCACCACTCCAATCCAATTGGGTGTATATATATGTCTACTGTAATAAGTATATAACATATTCCAGCACGTCAACTTTAGTATTTTTGGGTGTATATATATGTCTACTGTAATAAGTATATAACATATTCCAGAACGTCAACTTTAGTATTTTTGGGTGTATATATATGCTACTGTAATAAGTATATAACATATTCCAGCACGTCAACTTTAGTATTTTTGGGTGTATATATATGTCTACTGTAATAAGTATATAACATATTCCAGCACGTCAACTTTAGTATTTAGTCTTTTTGGGGAATTTTTTATATTTGATCGTGTATGGCTTTAAATATTTTTTATAGTTGCTCTAAATATCGTTGCTTTTAATTTTTAAATATTATCAAAATCATATATTTTTAGTTATTGGTGGGAAATTACAATCATTTAATTTTTAAAAATATAATTAAGGACTATTTTTTATAAAAAAAATTATATAATTAAAAACAAAAAGTCATCATACTTTAAGACCAAAACCATATTTAAGTTTATGTAATATTAGTCCATGAAAAATACTTTTTCAAGGAGAGAAAACTAGCAGTGTTCACAAATTTTAAGAGGATGTATTATCTTTTAGGATATTACTTTAATTAGAAGAAATACATTCATTGAAACTATCTACACTCAACCTATTTAAACAGTAAGTTTGAATCTGAATCACACAGTAACCTTTGAATCTGATAGTTAAAATGTTCCTTTAATGCTAAAGTAATTATTTTTACATCACAATTTTTTATCTGTTCTTACACTTCTCTTTCACAACAAAAACACAGGAAAATAAAATAAATTTGTGTACTTAGGTAGCCGAATATTTAATTAAGAAAAAGATTTGAAAAATGTAGTAGAAAATAATAAATTAAATTGTTAAAAATTAAATCAAACAAGTAATTAAACATGAATTAATTAAGGAGAAAAAAAATGAGAAAATTCAATATTGTTATAGAATGAAACTCAAAAGATGAGAATGTTGGGAACTTAGCCTACCACAGATACTCTTTGATGTAATGTTAATGATTTTTCTCTATTTATAATTATTTCAATTTATACCTGCATCTATTAGTATACTCTAACTTTGGTTTCCCGCATAAAAGAGCCTAATTTATCTATTTTCTCTCCCAAATTTTTTTGTATAGCTAAAATAGTTAATTGCATTAAGAATATAGATGTATAACAGACTAAACAAATATCAACTTATTTCTAGTGATGACTTTATTTAGATATCCTTTCTCAGTTCTATTAGAAAAAAAACGTTTTTCAATGCTATCCTTAAAACTTACTATGCAAATGGGTGATCAAGCCACAAGTAATAATATTAAGCACCCGAAAATATAATGCAAATGTAATATTCATAAATAGATAGAAAGAAAAATTATATCAAGAGTAGCTGATTGTCAAGTTTCCAACAACGGGAGTTTAGTCTCTCATTATCATGAAAATTTTATAATTGTAAGAGAGAAATATTTAATAAAGGAGGGGAAGATAACAAAGAGAATGGAGGGAAAGAATAACACCCAATGATTGATTCTTCTTCTTTTAGCCTTTGTCTTCTAAATTGTATTCTCTTAAAAAAATTTTGTGTGTCTTCTCCTTCTTCTTTTATAGGTACAAATTAACGAACTTTCTAATTAGTCTGATTTCCTTAATTAGTAATGATTTCCTCAATTAGTCTCCTTTTCATAATTAGTCTTACTTTCTTTAATTATGTCTGTTTTTCCTTAATTAGCTATATTTTCCTTAATTATTTCAGCCTTCTTGAATTATCATGCTTTTTGGGTTTTATTTTACTCACTAAGCATTATAAATTCTCTGCACAAAAACTTAAATGATATTAATTTAATAATTATTTACTCAAAAAGAAAAAATAAAAAAAAATATTATAAATTCTTATATAATTTAACTCCCAAAATATACCTATAATTATCCTTATCAGTTTCCCTATCACGTAAGTTATAAGAGTCAAGGGCTTTAAGCCCTTTTGCTCACCAAAAAAAGTTATAAGAGTCGGGTAGTATCTAAATGAAATATCAATTACCATCCTTATTATTTGATGTTTTGTCGTTTTTTAAAACAGCATATACAAATCAAATGTTGTTTAAGTTTAAGGAAACATGGTTACTTCTCTATATTTTTTTCTCTACATATTATTTGAGATTGACAAGAATATAATAAAACAAAAACTTTTTTTTTATGATTAATAGAACAAACATATAAATCAAATACTTATAAATGTTTTTCTTCTAGTCTTGTTATATTATCTTGGTAATTGGAATGCTCACACGAAAAATATCTAATTAGATATTGACTTGCACGTTACCATTATTGTCGAAACTGAGATCATATAGACGGTGAATTTTTTTAGTTTTGATAAAAACAGAGTCGTTATCAAAGTTATTATTATTATTAGGAAAAGTCCTAAAACATGGTATCGAGCCTAAAGTTAAAAGTGCTAAGGGGATCCAGCCAGGTTGCGGATTTGTTCATAAAGAAGCACACTTGAGATGAGATTTTCACGATAATTAGATAAGAAATTGATTTAAAATATTTTTTTAGAAAATATTTAATTTTAATTTAAGAATAATCAAAACATCATATCTAATTACATGTCCAAAATAAAATAAAATAAAAGCATAAAGTCATACATATTACGTATTTAAAATAAAATAAAATAATTTAACGTTTTTAATTTGATTTTATATGTGAACATAATTCCAAAAATAATATTTTATAACAAGAGAATAAAATACTTAGATGTTTTATTGATTCAAATTGACAAATTAACATTTAACAATTTACTTTGTGCCAAAAATAAATAAATAAGTAAAAAAACAAATGAAACAAACGTAATATAATAATGCTAAACTTTTATGTTTAGTAAATATGAAAACTGTGAATTATTTTTCTACTAATTTTAATGAAAAATAAAACAGAATATAAAAATGGGGTAATTTGTTTTTTATTATATATAAATGGGTTTTTAAAAATTGAATGTTGTCAAAAAAATAAAAAAAACCAACAAAAGGGTAATTTAGTTGAATTTTATATTAAGCTAACAATTTATTGTTGCAATATTTATTTTGGCTTGATCGTATTAGCTTAATTAAATCAGCAAACTGTCAGTACAAATCAATTTGGACCAACACATATCCTCCACAAGACAAACAGCAGAAGCCCAACTAATCAAATGACAAAAGGAAAATGCTAAATAACATTCACTCATTACTTTCTACACTCCCCCTTCTTCCTTATGAGTTACCTTTATTCCCAAACTACCTTTTATCTTCTTCAACTTTGTTTTCTCACTGGCACACAACCATGAAGAACCAGGTGCTCCCAACGCATTTCCATTTTAGACTTTAGATTTTAGAAATAAAATTCATGACTTTTAATTCCAGAATTAAACTTCTGATAGTGTAAAATTTCCAGAACGCATATTGCACTTATACTTTTAATCCAAAAAATTAAAGGGAATTTCATTCATTGTAAAACGAAAGTTCAAGCATGGCAATAGAAACCCAATCAAACTGATATTTAATAAATTAAGTAACCACTTTTTTTATAAAAAAAAAACACTAAAGTAAGAGCAATTCAAACATTTAGTTAAAATCCAATAAAAATTAGCAATGAATTGCAAATTCAGCTTCCTCCCGCACCTTAAATTTTTCCAAAAGCTTAAACTGCAAAATTGGCCTTTTCCTTCCATGCATAGGTTTAGCCATTGCCCAGAAACTTCCTTGCTATCAAGCTTTCCCCCACGCACTTTGACAATCGTCCAAGCCAAAATTGAGGAGGAGATGAATTGGAGGTTTTCGTTTAGGCTCTTGAATTAGAAGAGAAAAGAAACAACACATGTAAAAGTGAAAATAATTAGAGTTGTATAATGTGTGGAAGCCAGCTGTGAGCGGAGGGAGTGTGCATGCGTGCGTGACTAATAAGATTAAAGGAATTGAATAAGATAAGGGTATTTTTGAAATAAAGTTGAAAAGAAGAAAAACATGAGTGTAGAAAGTGAAGGGAGGGAGTGTATTTAGCAATAGCCATGGCAAAATAAGAGAAAGGTCCGTGGACGACTGAGCCATGCCCGATTTAAAGTGGGTTTGATGCATAATAATAAGGCTTTTGCTATATTCATTTCTTTTTTTGTTTTTGCTAAGCACAATCTTATTCAAATGTCCTAATTTTTATTATCACATATATGCTTTATACCTATAAAATTAATACAAATTCATTATTCTGGAGTTTAATTTCTAGAATAATGTTTTGTTTTTGATATTAGAGAAAGTACTTTTCAAATACAATTTTGTATTTTGGAAAATACCTTTTTATAAAGTTAAAAAATTAAATTGTATTTCATAAAGTACTTTTTGGAATACTATTTTGTGTTATGAAAAATATTTTCTGGAATGTTAAGAAAAACATCCAAACAATTTCTAGCAGAACACTGAGATCATTAAAATTATGATATAAAAGAAAAATTGTACAATAGTGAAATAGTTAAAGTGGAAAAATATATAATTGATATTGGTCCTTCAATTTAGACAACTCTAACATGTGCTCACTCATTAACTTCAAGTTTCGAAGATGAAAAAACCCTAACATTGAAACAAGACACTGAGCGAGAGAGGAACAAAGGGTGTCCAGAGCAAAAGATCGAAGGGGATGAAGGTACCGAAAGAGAAGGAAATTTGTTGTTGCTATGAAAAAAGAAAGTATGCAGGGGAGAAGAAGGTTTGGAATGAAAAGATGATTTAAATAATTTAATTTTAGAAAAAGGGTAGGAGGTGTACTTAGCAAAAGAAGAGGAGTGGATATAATAATAATAATAATCCCATACAAATTTGAGGTTCCAAAAAAGACCCTGAACCCAGCTACAAAAAATGAAGAGAGCAACATCAAATGGACCATGCGGACGCAGAGATTACTTACTGTCTTCGCCATGGTGCGTTATGACTCAAGTTGCTAGTGGTTGCTGTTTTAGGGAGGATTAAAAATTACCTTTTTAATTGGTCATTTAATGGATGTAGGAGATGTAGATTGAGAGGCTTTTTTTTTTCCACACAGGTATATAGATTTGATTTATATATCATTTCTAAAATTAGAGAAAGATGATTTTGTATCAACATTAAAAAATACTGAGATATCGATGTGATTAATATAAAAAAGTGGTAAAGAAAATTTAATTCTCTGTAATGCAAATGCATGCTGCAACTACCAAGAAGCCCGATTAATTAAAAGGCCTTTTGAGATTAATAAAAAAGGGTGGAAGCAAAGGTTAAGAAAATAAGCCCAATAACCACTTGAAAGATCGTCTAACTCACAATTAAGTGCATCTGGAATATTTATGCACCTTCAAAGGGATTGGCTTTTGTGTGGAGAATTGTTTTAGATAGGATTCAAACTAGAGTGAATTTAAGAAAGAGGAACGAACGTATTGGTTAAATAATAATTTCTGTTTTGTGCCCTCTTTGCCAATTACATGATGAGAACACTGCACATCTTCTCTTTTAATGTTTCCTTTTGACCCTTTTCAGCACCTTTAGCAACAGTACTGTGCCACGGTATCAGGTTCAAGAGGCCATGCCACACTGCTGTTTGTTCCTGATATAACAACTTAATTTTCAATGATCCTAAAGCCGAAAATGTCAAATGATAGTTACATAAGACGGTAATTAATTGCACCGTTAAGCAGTACTACATGTTCATTCTAAATCATTAATCATGTTCTCGTCCAATTTTGTATGCACACTAAGTGTAAATTGTAAAAGTGTTTTTAGGTGACTACAATACCACTGTCTTCAACTGGGACTTCACTCTTCAGTGCCCTCGTTTTACTTTTACTCGTGTTAATTGTTAAAAGCCTCCTTCGTGTTTGTTACTGTACACTATTTGTTAAGTGTATAGTTAAGGGACGTATTTACTCTGATTACTCTAGTTTAATACTACTCAATTAGTGTAGTATCAAATATATTACTCAGTGTAAGTGATTTGGGGTAACACACGTTTGTGGGGGATATATAATATAAGTTCAATCGATTCTCATATAATATATTATATGGAATAGACAATAAATTTTAAAGGAGACTAAATTTTAGATAAAAAAATTAGTCTGTAATTGACTCAAAAGACTAAATCTTATGGGATATCTCAGAATCTCAACCAAAATTTCTAATTACAGTAATAAAAGCACATCAATATATTACAATCTTAATACACGAATTAAAATTAAAAGATCAATATAATCTTAACATTTTCACTTTAAAAGATTTTTTTTTTATAATTATTATCACTTGGTAGTTTTGCAATCTGCAACGCACCTACAAACTACAGCTTTAATTAACAATTAAAAATATACGATGCAGTACTTTGCATGTTCTCTTACGAGTTTTCCGAGGGGAAGAAAACACACAAAATGGTCAAATCCAAAATAATAAGTGATGGTTCCATTAGAATCTAGGACACAGGTAGAGGACAATTACTGTATTGGTTGAAGCAGCATATACTATACTATATGATAAACATAAAAGTGAACTAGTCTATGCATGTATGCACATGGTGTTGCTGTTGCTGCCTTGAGTCTAAGTGGATGGTTCTCTTCTCCTCCCTCACTCAACCGCTCAATGTGTTCTTGGACTTGCTCCCACCACGTGAACCAATGAAACCATTTCAGATCTCAAACTTCATTTTCAAATATACCCTTAACGAATTCAAGTTTTTTATTTTTATTTTTTATTCTTAGCATCTGTGTATCATGTCGAATTTGTTAAATAATTAATGTAGAAATAAAAGTATTAGGATTTTAACATAAATTTCCACACGCGCATACTAATTACTTTTTGGTTGGACAAATATCGAAGTGTGTAACAAATAGCAATTGCTTCAGGTTTGATACATTTTCTCACAATGTCCAACCAAAAAACAATTAACACGTGTGTAAATTTATGTTAAATCATTTAAATTAAATCATAATAGCAGTTAGTTTGATTTTAAGAAGAATTCTGTGTGTTTTTACAGAAATTTTATGATTTGTGTGCATGTGGAAAAAGACTTTATTGGAATAGATAAATTCTACCTTGGTAATGGCTTTTCGGACTACATGATACCCTGTTTTCAGAGTAAAAAGAGTAAATATTTACATGTTTAGAATTATGTTAATTTTGAGTCTAAAACTAATTGTGAGTTTAAGGAATTGTAAGTATTTAAATGAGTTTTACCGTGTGTGATTGATCATGCTTCATGGATCAGGATGTGAATTTTCTCATCTCATGAAAGCAGCTCCTTCTATGTTATTTTACCACTTGATCGATCGACCTGATTTGCTACTTTTTTTTTTAAGGAACCTGATTTATTACTTAAAGAACATGTTTCCAAACATAAACAAAATTAAAACTCAATTTTAAATACAAAAATGTTTCTTGTATTTTAGGACAAATATCTATTTAATGTTCCAATAGCGTCTTTAAAAAATTATTGCAATAACGTAAAAACAAACATACAGTTAAACAATTATAAATATATAATATGTAACAATAGATATTTATATATATTTTAAATAAAATAACACTTAATTAATAAATTATATAAAATCTGTATAATCAATTTATTTTTTAAAATATTAATTCAATAATTAAATTAATAATTTTTTTATACAAATATTAAAATACAATTTTTACAAATTTAACATCTAATATCAATTAATTCCATTCGATTCTATAAAAACATATAATTTATGATTATTACTGAATGTTCTTCATACAATAACTCTTTATAATAGTAATTTCCACCCACTTTTTTTATATATGTTATCTCCCTCCGTTATATAAAATATCTCATTCACACATTTTTTCTTCCTAAAAGGTAGAAATTGCATAAAAGTTTTATAAGAAAAAAATTATGTATATCATTTAATTATAATTTATTATATATAATAAATTTATTAATTTTTAAATAATTTAAATAATAATTTATAATTAGATAATAATATAAAATTATAATTTTATATTATTACATAGACATAAAATTCAAAATTTATTACATAAACATTACTCTAAATAATACAATTATTAAAGTTAAAATTTGATTTATTTGTTGTCACTTTCCCCTTCACTCGTCTGTCATAAATTTTGCAGACAGAGAAGACACTTGGGGGTTTTGTTTCCTCTCTTTTTCACTCTTCGTCTTCCCCATTCTGAATTGTCGCACCCAAGTACAACGTTTCAGTAACATACAACACTCCTTTGAACGAACCAACAACAACAACGCATTTCTCTTTCACAACAACACCATTCACAAAAAAACTCTGATGTAATAATGATCCATTATTCTAGTAACTGTCAAAACAGAAAAACAAAGGTGGTTCGTTCCAAAACATACATTCCGTAAACCCCTGGCCAGTAAAGTTGTAAAATTTAAGGCTCAAAGCACAGAGCAGAACATTCAGATTCAGAGAAGAATGGGAGAACCTGAGACCACACGAATATTCCATGCATGACCCTCTCTCTCTCCTTCCTTTTTCTTTCCATTGATCAAAAAACAGTTAATAATGGAGTTCTTTGTGTACCCTTTACCCTTTGGACTCCACAGTCTCTCCTTCTTTATGGACACTATTTTTTTACTTTATATTACAACATAATAGCTGTAAATACAGTCTCATTGTTCTACTTTTCCCTTGCATTTCGGAAGGGAGGACCATGACCAACTTAAGGAACACAATTCATGTTCCTTTTCTCTATCTGATCATAGAAATCAATTGGGTAAATAACGTGTTTAGTTTCATGTTTCATATGTGATTTTCGGAAACTCAGTTATAATAGCTAAAAGAACATTGATGACAACACTTGCCCCAGAGAAATTACTAGTATCAATTAAGCATCTATCAAGCAAGACAAATTAGTATTAATTAATTGATTGATCTTAGGCTTTGTTTTCGTGGCACAACATATTATATTATTTTTTTTCTTGTGTTTGGTATAGATATAGAGAAGAAGAGAAAGTGGGTTACAACGAGAAAGGTTGGTCTTTTGGTCTTTGACATTTCATTAATTGGAGACAGCCTATGCACCCTACTTGTGTTGTGGGTACCAACTAGCAGCTTTTTTGTCTCCTTATTTTTAATTTTATTAATTTATTATTACTATTATACTTTCTCTTCTTCTCCACACCCCAACAACAACAAGCAAGCAACTAAGTTTTCATTGGCATATAAATGTTTTTTTCTTGTTAGAGAGTTTCTTTTCCGTTTCACTCCTTCGACAGTAATGATGTTTTTTCTGTTAAGTAGTGTTGTTGAGGAATCTGAGGAGTTTGTTGTTGTTGTTGTGAATATAGAAAAGTAGCAATTATAGCCTTAGAAAAAAAAAAAGAAAGACAGAAAACAAAAACCATTCCTTAAAGTAATAAGAAGCAGTAGCACGAACAGAATCATGAGTGCACGAGTGTTTTCATTGATGGGTTTTTAGAAGAACAAAAACAGCTTCTTTTCCAGCCTTAAGCCTTTCTTAACCGTTTCTTTTTCTCCTCTCTCTCACACTCTCATACTTGTCTTTGGATTCTGTGTTTTGATTTTTTTTTTTTTTATAGTATTTTGTTTTGTATTTGGGATTTTGGGGGGTTGCTTGCTTCTGTTGGGAAGTTCTAGTTACCTGTTTAATGTCTCAACAAAGGCAAACTCAGATGGTGGGTGGTAACAACCCTGACCAATATAATGACACAACTTTCACCAAAATCTTTGTTGGAGGGTTGGCTTGGGAGACTCAGAGGGACACAATGAGAAGGTATTTTGAGCAGTTTGGAGAGATCTTAGAGGCTGTTGTTATCACAGATAAGAATACCGGGAGATCCAAGGGTTATGGCTTTGTAAGTCCATTTTCCTTCTTCATCATTTTGTGTTTCTAATAACTCACATCTTTGCATAGTTTATAATATTTGCTTGTTTATCATTATTCCATTTATGGTTGTACTTGCATGATCTTGAACAATGAGTCTGTGATGTGTTGTTTTCCAAGGTCACATTTAAGGATCCTGAGTCAGCCATGAGAGCATGTCAGAATCCATTTCCAGTTATTGATGGTAGGAGAGCAAACTGCAACCTTGCTTCTCTTGGTGCAAGCAAGAATCGACCACCAACTTTTCAGCATGGTCTCATTCATTGCATTCCTCCTTTATCTACTTTGCTCTTTCTTTTTATTACAATACTTTTTCCATTTTTGTTGAGTTTATTTCACAATTTTTGCAAACAAATTTGTGTTTCGTAGTTATATTTCATTCTTAAATAGATTTAACTCATCCTAGGTAAGAAGGTAACACCTTTAATGACTGGTTATTTAGTTAATATAAAACAGAAATGATTGAGTTGTAAAAACAAAAAAAAGGGATTGAAATGCAAACTCACATTGTAGGTGCAGGACGGTTCAGGCCTCCACCTGGACTAGTGACATCCTCACCTGCTTATCATGGTTCTTCATCATCTACATTTTTCCATCAACCCCCTAGGGAATACGCATTTCCTTATTCAGCATACGGGTAAAATAAAAAGTGTTATGAGATATGGTCCTTTTTATGTCAATTTTTATTTTTTTTATTTTTTACTTTTCTTCCTATTATCTGTCCTTTTCTCTGATGTCCATTTTATCTACTGACAGATATTCTGGATATTCACAAGACACCTTGTATCCTACGGTAGCTGTTAATGTAATAAAGTCTTCACAAGCACAACAATTACATTAACTACTTATTTTCCTTTATTGTTATTGTATAAACTATTTTTCTCTTGTGTGTAAAACCTTTGGCAGAGTTATTATAATGTCTATGGAGTTCAGCAGTTTTCTTCACCTTACTACCCATCTGCTGGAGCTTCTGGGGCACTAGGGTTGATCCACAATATCTACCCCTTTTATGGTCAATATGCACAGAGTATTCAGGCTCCTGGTTTTGGGGTTCAGTACCCCCAAATGGCACAGTTTCCATTTTTGCCTCAGCATTATGGCTCCACTGGGATATTGTCATATCCTTCTTCAGTGGCAGTGGCAACTACTAGTGCAGGTGAGATAAGACTAATGCAAGAAGTTATTGTGAGCATGTTTGACTATCAGTTAGAAGAAGTAATTTTGGACGCCGAACGTACTATTTGGTTACCCCTAAAAGTGTTTTTGCAATGAAATTTTTTGTTTTGAAACTGGGTTTTGCAAAAGGAAGACTTGGGTTAGTTTTGCAAACTTATTTTGTAAACTTAAGTTTAACTCAAATTGTTTAAGTTCACAAACTTTAATGCAAACATGCACTGTTTCTTGTTGTCATTGTTGTCTTTGTTATTAAGCAATCCTTGTTATAAACGTGGCATTGATGGCTAAAATGCGACACTTTCAGTAACAGGAATAGCAGCCACAACTACAACTACAACAACGTCAACAAGTGTGGCAGCAACAGTGGCTGGTACTGCTTCACAAGCCTCTCAAGCAGCTTCTGAACAAAATTCCACATCAACAAGGACAAAGAACTTGCAAGGCTAATTAACCACATCAAAGTATAAGGGATTTGTTAGATAAAGCTTGTGCTCCTAACCGACCTTAACATCATTCTCATTTTTCATCATGACAAAACTCAAAAAGTCATCATCATCATACATGTTTGTTTTAGGAAAATAGGCTTTATTATTATTATTATTATTTATTTTAAGTAGGTTGTAGAAATAGGGGAAGATCATATTCATTCATGTATTCAGCATTGGGTAGAATCTAATTATTTGAGCTTTGGATTCTACCTTTTAGAGTAACTCAACCAAAGATTATTGTGTCTTGGGTGATGGGAGCACCCAATGACATAGTTCTTTGTTTATAGTATTTCAGTAGATGGGGTTCAAAAGATCATTTTATATCTTTTGAACTTTTCATTGGCCAGTCAAATAGGAAGACAAAATTGAGCTTGGATTGCTCAATAGGCTAGCATGTATTTTATTTTTTCTATTGTCATGATTGATTTTTATTTTTTTCAAAGATAGGATTAGTCCAAAAGAAAAACATAACGTCTATTGTTTCTCTCATTTTTTCATATAATCTTGTTTTTACCATTCATCTTTCGCTGTCACGTTACATTCTTTTTGTTATAGATAAAGATTATTCTTCTTTTGCATCAATTAAGTGTCTTTGACGCTCTGTACAACTGCAAACGTATATGGAATCCAAGGGAGCTAACATATGTGGTGTCAATAGTTGTTAGTACCTTTCGAATACTTTTCTAAGCATACTATTATTAATATGAAGATGGGGTGATTGGCATCACTTTTGTTGACCAATTTTGAATTTTAGTTCATGGATGAAATTTCTTCTAGCAATATATAGTGTGTAATGTTGCCAAATTTGCCTTTAGTTGACTGAATTGATGCTTCGATCTATCACTTTTCTGGGTGAAGGCCACCACAGGATTCTATTGAATTTATTTCTTTTTTTGTCTTAAGCATTTTAGTCCTTCAGCTAATAACTCGTTAAACTAATGAAGCTTTGTTAAGGTGATGTAGACGTGGGTTTCAAATCTCGAAATTTATTAGAAAACTGAATAGTTTTTGGAAGTGACAAATCTGAAATCTTATTGGTTAGTTTGCCCCTAATACTTAGGTAAAAGTAATTTTGAAATAATTTATATGGTCAAATAAATGTAGAATGATAATTTAAAAATAACTTTAAAAGAATTGATTTTGTTTAAATGATAAATAGAATTAATTTAAAATTTTAAATATAAATTAAATTAAAAAAATAAAATTGACATTCTCTAGACTAAATGATTATTATAAACCACTGAATAGGTGAATCGACATGTACACGATTGTTTAACCTTAACCAAAATTCTTGAATAATGATTATCTAAACTAATTGACATTCTCCTAGATTATTTTTTTATTATACTTTTATGGATTTAAGCCACTTGTTATAAATTTAATTTAAGAATTTTTTTTCTAGTGCATGTGAAGAAAATATTTATTTTAAGTTTCTATAGCATATAATTAGAAATTTTAGTGAGAAGTTTTACTTATTTTGATATTTAATTTTAGATAATGAAAGAGAGAAATTTAAGTTCATATAGACCAAGGAAATATGATGATTATGATCAAATGCATCATTTAAGGCCAAATGGCACACTGACAGTAAAATAAGCTTGATTCTATTATTCTAAGATCATAATAACAACTCAAAACACACAAGAGTTGTCACTTTTTCAAGCAAGAAGACGCTAAGCCTTCTTTTCTCCATATTGGGCATCTATCCCTTATATAAAGGATTTGACAAAAAAATGTCTTGGATATCCCAAATTAGTATATTCATCGGGTTGAATTGGTTTGGCTTTGGTAAAAATAAAAAGAATTTTAAATTTATAACAAACTAAGTATTGTCTTTATAAAGAGTTGCAATTTTTTGTTAAAAGTATTTAATTTTCTTCAAATATTCCTGTTTATCAGGTCGATTAATCGGAGACACCCTTTTTCTTTTTTTGTCAAAAATCATTCTGAGGCCTTAAGCAATAGAAATAGTGCTGCCTTTAAGGCCCGATATTGCCCTCGTAAGTTCTGAAAGCAAGGCCCAGTAACATTTCACCTTGGACTTCATATCAAAGTTTTCAAACGGCTGATGATGATGCTAGGTGCGCTCAGCATTATTGTTGATGTACCCAGTACTTAAGGAAAAAAGACTGAAATATCCTTGATTCGTAAATTTATCACAAATCAACTTGATCCATAGAAGTCTTATGGATCAACTTAATCTATATGCTTAATATCAACATACAGATTAACTTGATCTATATCAACTTTAGGAATTAACTTGATCCATACGATTTACGGATCACTCTCATGCACACCTAACACAAATATGAAAAAAGTATAGGAACAATTTTGACATTTTAAAAAATGCTGGGTGCATCAGCAATAATGCTACACCTAGCATCAGCCCTTTTCAAACCCTTTTCTAACTTCTAAGTTTTCTTCCACCAAAAATGGTGGGTCACTGTTAGTTAAGGGAACTGACGCAGCAAGAAAGAAAACCAAAATACCAAAGATAGTTTTCTAATTTATTTATTTAAAATTATAACATTATTGGACACTGATGACTATATTTCCTTTTTATTCAGTCATCATGTCAGTTGCCAGCTAAGTTCTTCATCCATATTTTTTTCTCTTCATTTTGTTTACCACATATTTGAAGTTATTTATTTATGTTTGGTTTTTGATACACCAATATTTATAAAAAATAATTTCTACTTTCTTATTTTCTTATCATAGTAAAAAAAATCATATCATCAAACATTTTTTTTTTCTTCATAAAAGATGCTTTTAAAAACAGATATCAGATAAGTCCTACGACTTTCCTACCCAAACAAATACACATTAATTAAATTTACCTCCTTTAAAAAAAATTAATTAAATTTACCCCAAGTCCCAAACACTGCAAGGGAGATATATTTTAATTTTCTTGAAATATATACAAAATAAACTACAGCCATATAATTTTTATAGAACGGGTGTCAAGTGCAACTAAATTTAAAATAAGTAGACTCTAATTTTACACGTAATTATTTTTTTTATATTAACTTGATAATTTAGTAATTCATAATTACTATGTTTTATTGATTCACACAGTTCATTATTTAACTATTACGAACAGCTAACTCATTATATATATATAAAGATATAAAGATATCAAGATATATGCCTATCACTTTCAATTAAATGCAAGAGGCTAATTAAAGTGAATATGGAAAACTTGATGTGACACAATTTAAAATAGAATATTTTGCTTATATCTTGTGATGGAAGCATCTTGCTTCGTAGATAGGAAACTATTATGTCCAGCCTTAAATGCTTGGCAAGTGACTCCATACCCCGAAAGCAATAGAATTTTTATTTACTTTTTTATATATATAAAAAGCAATAGAATTTTGATTGTTCCTTGCTCTGCCTTACAGGATGCTAAAAGGACAGGGGCACCGCATAAAAAAATCAAACTAATTAACTGCATGCTTAGACATACAACTAGAATCCCTTGCAGGTAGAAAAACACAATTCATACAGTGTTGTAATTGTTGTCTCTTTAAATATTTTTTAACATAAATTAATTTTATAATAAGTTAACAAATAAAAATATTTTAAAAATAACTAAAATTGATTTATATGAGACTTATATAAACCAAGGTTTTTACTTTGAAAGTTTCTTTATTTTAGCATTTATTTAATACTAATTCTTCTAATCTTTTTACAATACTATAAGAATAAGATATTTACTGATTTTTTTGTTACTAGTTTTGTTGAAAAACTTAGATTATCATCTTTAATAGATGTTGACTTCTAATTATATATATTAATTTATAAAATTTGAATTTAAGATTTTTCTTAAAATGCTTAAGTCCAAATTCATTCGGAATAAATTAATGTTGGTTCTAAATTTTTTATTAAAACTTGATTTTAAATATAAATTAATAGTATTTCACATTAATCCTTTAAAAAATTAATTTAAAACAAACGTACTCTTGAACTGAGTACCATCATGTAGAGAATCTATAACAGTTTGACCAGTCTTTGGGTGGGTGAGTACTTGATCCAGTTGAACCCTAAAGCTTAGTTGAGGATTAAGACAATAGTTTCATTGATATTTGTGTCATCTGGTTTTGCTGCAAAAGATGCAAAAATAATTTTATTTACCAAGTAAAGCCACATGAGCATGCTGCAAGTTCCTAACTAAGAGAGTCCACCGTGGTCCTTCACTCACCTGATATTTCTCGACCTGCTCACAGCACGTGACACCATGAGAGTGTAGCTCAGTTTCCCCCACTTCCACCTTATACTATATTTTATTATTGGTAAATATTAATCAAAGTTCTTAACATATTTAGGATATTAGTTAAAAAATTAAAATGTTAAATTTTTTTATTGGAATATTATTCATAATTTTTTTTATGTTTTCCTATCATCTCTATAATAAATAATTTTTTTTATTTTAGTACTTTAACAAAAATCCCAACAACACTTATTAACAAAAACCCTATTTTACTTTAAAAGATAATAATTAATACCAAAAAGAAATAGTAGTTTTTTCTGATTCCACTATAGAAAAAGCCACTTTTGGCTTCTCTCTTGGCCACCCTCAACTTGCTTTATATCTTTCCCTAAGCTCCCTTACATATTACATTGCACCAATTATTATTATTCATCAACATTAAAAGCTTAAGCTAGCTTCTGACACCCCCACTGCTGTCCATCCATGCCACAAAAATCCATAAGCTTTGCCCATTTAGATTATTAATCTTCCTAGAAAATTATTAATATTCTATATATACTGCCCCCTCTCACACACAGGCTGTCTCTGACTGCCGCTTAAATAATTCAACTTGGGTACATACTTTATATATAAACCATGTGGAACTGAACATAATCTTAAAGCATGATTTTTTGTTCACTATTTTATTCTATGGTACGGGTTTGGTCAAAACAATTTCATACCTTACTCCCTTGTCCAGCCTAATATCAGAATTAAGTGAACTGTCAGTGAAATTTTAGAATTTTGATTTAGTTTTAACTCATATACAAATTTGTTTTTTTATAACAAAAGTCGAATCTAGAGACTCATCAGGATAAACTTCAAGTTTTAACATTATTTATAAATTATTTATTAATAAGATTTTCATTTTAATAATAAAAATCAAACTCAGGTTATAGGAATTGTGTTTCAATAATATACATTTCTCACATTGAGAACGGGATATTTTAAAGCTAAAGTTTTAGAATTGGACATCTAGTATAAGTAGTCTTATAAAGTTATAATACTCTCTTCAACAACAACTTCAAGGTACGTGTTTGATCCGTGTGAAAAACCTTCGAACTAGCAGCAGTTACAGTATTACAAACAAGATTACTTTATGTTCTAATGAGCTAAATTCACTCGTGGCTAGAAAATAAATGAATCACGACTGGAAAAAAATTGAAGATTCACTTTCTACATGAATCCAATACTTAATATATAAACACACCTTAAGATAATCTCTGATACTATTTTAACTAATGAAATAAAATTAAAGTCATTTTCTTATTTATGTGACATTATTTCAGTAATGGAGAGAAGAGATATGCACGTATGCATTCAACATAATCTTTTAGTCATTTCCCTATTTTATATTATGGTACGTTTGGTCAAAAACAACGTCATACGTTACTAGATATCCAGCCTAATATCAAAATATATATAAAAAAACAATTTCATATATATTACGTTACTACTAGATATGGAGCTTAATATCGAAAATAAATGAACAGTAAGTGAATGCTGATGTAACTAAGAGTGCGTTACATTTAATTTTTGGCAAAGGATTTTAAATGAGGGGTGGCTCAGATGTTTCACTCACGACAGAGGCATGAGGATGAGGAGGAGGACAAGTTCACTGTAGCATTGCTCGACTGTGTTGTTGTGTTTGTGTGTACCTATGTTAAAATAACAGCAACAACAACTAAGACTGAAACCAGAGCTCCATAATAAGTGATTCTTCTTGTTTTTTCTTGTGTCTATTTCCCCGAGACAAAGGGTTAAAGGAGGTTGAACTTGAAAGTTGAAACTCGAAACTTTCTTCTGTTCTGTCTTTAACACAAAAATATATAGTTATAATTTTTCTGGCTCTTTCTGAGGGGCTATTTTTAGCGGGTTGAAGTTGAAGCTGTAAATGCCGCTGAGATAGATTTACATGGGGAAGAAGGGAAGTGGTAGTTCGTGGTTAACCGCTGTCAAAAGGGCATTCAGATCTCCCACCAAAGACAGTGACAAAAGAAGTGGCAGAAGAAGAGAAGACTGTGATCAAGAAGAAGACGAAGAAAAGGTGTTTTTTTTTTTTTTATATATATGTTTTCTTTCTTTGTAGATCAATTTAGTCTTGTTTTCTTAGATCATGAGAATTAATGAGAATCAGCATACACACTTTTTGTTTTCTTAATTTTGTAGAAGAGGGAAAAGAGAAGATGGATTTTCAGGAAGACTCACATGAGTCACGAAGGAGTGAACAACAACAGCAACCACACTACTCAACAAAAGGTGCAGCATGATGTGGCAGCAAGTGGGGGTGGTTCAAGGACAGACCAGGATCAGAAGCATGCACTTGCTGTGGCCATGGCCACCGCAGAAGCCGCCATGGCCACCGCTCAGGCGGCGGCGGAGGTGGCAAGGTTGTCCAAACCTGCTAGCCATGCCAGGGAGCATTTTGCTGCTGTTGTGATCCAAACTGCTTTCAGAGGGTATCTTGTAAGTGCCCTCAACAGATCTGAATTGTAAAAATGTTAAGGTTTTATGTGAATATGAGAAGCACCTACTAATGTTAATTAATATGAATTTGCCCCCTTTTTTTTTTGCTTGAAGGCTAGAAGAGCGCTTCGTGCACTGAAGGGGTTGGTGAAGTTGCAAGCTTTGGTTAGGGGTCACAATGTTAGGAAGCAGGCAAAGATGACCCTTAGGTGCATGCAGGCTTTGGTTAGAGTTCAAGCAAGGGTTCTTGACCAACGCATAAGGTCTTCACTTGAAGGTAGTAGAAAATCCACTTTCAGTGACACTGCTAGTGTTTGGGACTCACGGTATCTTCAGGACATTTCAGATAGGAAATCAATAGTAAGTGTGAGAAATTACTTGTTTAAACCAGCATTAGTGATCATTGATCATACTTTGTGTACTTTTTTTTTGCTTTAAGGATCAGCAATTATGTTTGAAAACCAGGAAAGGAAAAAAGTACTTTTTGTTTGCAAAAAAGTAAAGGAATAGTCCTCATTCTCATATTCTTAAGCAACAGTTGGGGAAAGGGGTTATTTTCTGTGTGTTTGGTTTGAATTGTTTGTTGTGTTTTTGCTTTTGTAGTCAAGAGAGGGAAGCAGCATTGCAGATGACTGGGATGAAAGGCATCATTCAGTTGAAGAAGTGAAGGCCATGTTGATGCAGAGGAAGGAAGCTGCTGCAATGAAGAGGGACAAGACCTTATCTCAAGCCTTTTCCGAACAGGTTTTAATCCCTCTTTTAAGTGTGTTTTACTAATTTCCTGAAATTGAATTAATTTCCTTGACTTGGTTTTGTCAATTGATTTTGAAGTGTATTTTATTGGTTCTTGAACTGGAATTAATTTCCTTGACTTGGTTTGGTAATTGTCTGTATTGATTCTTTGAAATTGAATTAATTTCCCTGACTTGGTTTGGTTAATTGATTGTGATGCATAATAGATTTGGAGGAATGGTAGAACATCATCAATTGGAAATGAAGATGAGTTGGAAGAGAGACCAAAATGGCTAGATCGGTGGATGGCCACAAAGCCATGGGAGAATAGAGGAAGGGCTTCAACTGATCAAAGAGACCCCATTAAGACTGTGGAAATTGACACATCTCAGCCTTATTCATATCTAGGAACCAATTACAGAAGATCACATCCAAATTATCAATACAACCCAAACCATCACCAACCACAAAGGCATTCCATTGCTTCCCCACTCCATAGATCTCACCAAAATGGATCCTCCCTTCACCAATCCCCTGCCACCCCTTCTCCTGCCAAATCAAGGCCTATCCAAGTCCGGTCGGCTAGTCCACGTTGCGTTAGAGACGACAGAAGCTACCACACCTCCCAAACACCAAGCTTGAGGTCTAATTACCACTACACAGGAAACTTGTACCAAAATGGAAGGATTGTTTCAACTGGAACTAGTAGTGGTGGTGCTACTGCTACATTGCCTAATTACATGGCGGCAACTGAGTCTGCAAAGGCTCGAATTCGGTCGCAAAGCGCGCCGAGGCAGAGGCCATCCACACCAGAGAGGGACAGGGTTGGATCAGCAAAGAAAAGGCTTTCTTTTCCTGCTCCTGACCCTTATGGTGTGGGAGTGAGTTATGGAAACTATGGACATAGTTTAAGGAGTCCAAGCTTCAAGAGTGTGAGTGGATCACACTTTGGAGGGTTAGAGCAACAATCAAACTACTCCTCTTGCTACACTGAGAGTATTGGTGGTGGTGGTGGTGAGGTTTCTCCTTCTTCAACTGGTGACCTTAGGAGGTGGTTGAGATGATTTGTTGCACTTTAATGAGAAGAAACATGACCGGACCCATTATTAGGCCATGGCCATAATTCACTTCATATTTGATTTTTATTTGGGTTTTTTGTGATGTTAGAGTTAATTTTAGTTTAACCCTTTCTCACCACCCCCCCCTCCCCCCCCTCCTCAAAAGAAAGTTTATTTATTTACCCCCGAGTGACCTGAATCTGATGTTAGGAGCCAGAGAAGCAAGCAAGTACCCTTTTCTTGCTAGGAAACTCAGAACAATTTAATGTGTTCGTTTATCATTCGTCTTTCATACTTTTCTTAAGATGCCAAGATAAAAAAAAAATATAAAGAAAAAAAAGGAGCCATATGTGGTGGCCTACCTCACTTGGGATGTTGTGTTGATGTTTGAAAGAATTGCCTAGACCATCTGAATAGCTTTTAATGGACTGTCCTGTCACAATAACATGTAATTTTTCGTATTCTAGCGATTGCCTTTAATTAGCAAAAAATGTACAACTTTTTTTCCTTTCATTGTTCTCTTTTAATCAAATGGATAAATTAAACATTGCTAGCAAGAGCAAATCATATAATAATGGATACATATGCTTCATAATTAGCAAATACTCAAGTCTTGCTCATGTCATATTCTTTGACCTTTATAACCCCACATGACTATAATTGATGTTCTGTGTATTACGATAAGTACTCGTGCAATGTGCAGTGCTACTGCTACATGTCAATTCCGAAATGTGAAAGTGAAACAATTTTATTCAAACTCCTCTTCCCCGTACGTTTTCAACATTTATTGTACAACCCCACATTTAAAATATGATTTCATTATAATTAGTGAAGATAATTATTAATTATGTAGACAATAGAACTTTCCTGCATGTGAATGAAGGAGATCAACGCTAACCAATTACTCAAGGATATGAACAAAAGAATAATTTGCACAGTTTATTTTACACTATTATTTGTTATTGACCATGCAACTTTTTCAGGTTGCTACATGGCCTGCAGCATAAAATGGGTAAAAGTAGATACGCTTGGACATTTAATGAGAAGAGATCATGAACTGTGGCTTATATTCTGTAGTTTTAAACCACAGTATCTTTTTTTCCCATAATCTTCTGCTATATGTAGTGATCAACGTTTTGTTCTGTTTTGCATACACTGTAAGAGCATCTCTAGCAGTTTATAATTGTAAGAATAATTGTTACATATATAAGAAACGGTTTTAAAATTTAAACTATCACAGATTAATTTGTGAGGCTTATCTTAGAAAATATAAAAATAAGATGATTTTTTTGATAGTTATTTCAATTTTATAAAGAATTACTACTACAAGTTACTGAAAATTTTCAAACTAGAAAAGTCGTAAAAATAAGAGTTAACAACTTGAGGGATTTTTACTAGTGGATATGCTGTGAAACAACTTATTGCATCGTTACACAGGACTCCAGCTGGACAGCCTTTTCTTCACTGAAACTCATAATCAGAGGTATCTTGGAATTATGAGCTGTTTGGGGTCCCATCCTACTGAGCACTAGTTGTTAAGGTGGGGTGCTAGAAGGAACTTATAGGCTATATCTAATATTGCACATTCTGTTGTCACACAAAATAAAGTCTTGCATGAAACTAGTTATTTTCTAAGCATGCAGAATTAATGCACATAAAAATTCATTTGCAAAAATGCAACTGGCCATTAAGGTTATGTTTGAATTTTCTTTATAGTACTTCAAACTCAGTTTGAAAGAAAAGCAAAGTCAGTTTTATAAAAATAAAATTTAGGTTACTTTTATAAACTCAGTTTAAAACTTAAATGTATCTAAACTTAAGTTTATAAACTTGCATTAAATTATTCACTTAAATGTAAAGTGACGATCTCCATTTTTGGCTAGTACTCATGACTCACGAGGAATGATTTTTCTTCCAAAATTACAGGGAAGCCTTGAAAAAATGAGCATCAGCATATATGTTGATCATATATATAGTTTATCTTCAGGGATCATATATATTTATATAAAGAGAGGAAGAGAGAGAGATTCCCTCTATAAGTTTAAAATTTATATTTTCATCCCAATACTTCAGTGATTAATGAGAGCAAAGTGGGGCTAATCATGGTTTTAAATGACAGACCACAACTGTAATTGTGGCTGCAACATGATGGTATTTGCAATCGTATTATTACGCTTGTAATTATTGCCACCGCATCCGTTATATTTTTTCGCAATTGCTTGTAATCCAAAGATTTTCTGGCTCAGTGCAACGCAAACTCAATCACAATTTAAAACCATGAGGCTAATTAACTAACAAAAGTAATCAAATTTTTTGGAGAGAAATCTTTTAACGGCACGTACTTCTTTGTAAGTAACTTGGTATTCCTCCAGCTTGCAATTTGGTTGACCATAAATATGTTCGGTTTTTTAATGAAGTTTCCCCCTAATTTTTCTATCTAAATTTTGCACCCACATCAATTTGGTTGGGTGATGATGGTTTGATTAGAGATATTCGATTCAAGCAGTACTAATAACTTTGATGTACATAACTCAACTAAACAAATTAAGATGAACTAGTGGACTAAGAAGAAAGATTATAATTCTAAACATCACACTAATGATACACCAAATATGGACCAGCAATCTTGAAGCTTTAGAATGGTCCATGTATAATAACTGGCCTATAGGAAGAGGATTTAAGGCTTAGTGGGGCAGACACATATTAATATAAGGGCCTATGTGTTATTTTGGTCTAAATTATTAATTGCTTTTAGTGAAATGACTGTATATTTTTACAGCTTAAAAAGAGATATATTAATTTCCAGAAAAGTAGTGATTTTTTTTAAAGCAATTAAAACCAAGTCGTTACTTACTTACATTGCTTATTTATTAATTCTGATAGCCTTGAATTAATTCAGAAGTGTTCCACCAAAATGATCTTCTCATTGAACCAGCCAAAATAGTTTTTTTGTTTCTCCGAGAAAAGAAGTTATACATGATGTAAAAACTTTTATACAACGATTTAATCACACCTCAATATATGATAAATTTTTTAATTTTTAAAATAATAATTAAAATATATTTTTCTTTCTCACAAAATTAAAATGTCAAATTTTGACTGGGAGTTAAACTTAGTCTATGGCTTTTCGCGATTCCGACGGAACAACACAACAAGAACATACTGATTCCGACGAACAAACCCCCAAAGTCGTTCTTCAAACCTAATTCTATTCCAACCCTGACTTGGCCGAGTCGAACTTGGTCCGTGTGCAAGCATATCTCGATATTCATCTCCACTGCCATGGGCTCCGCAAGTAGATCTCGACGTACTGAGCTTCTCCAGCGTGACGTTCACGCTCACGGTCTGGTTGACGATGTTCATGGAGTTGTGGTGGTCGGCGACGGTGATATCGTTCACACGGTAGTGGATGACATGGTCGCTCGATGCCGCCAGGGAGTCATCGCCGATGGACTCTGCGGCATAGGCGTCGTCTGTTGGCTGAATCACCAGTGGATTCAAGAGAGAGGGTTGGAGCATTCACACTTGTCCGGTGTTAGTCATCTATCACCTGGGTTTAGATATAATCAAAATTACTTTTGGATTAAAATTGAATCTATTTTGATTTTGTCTGCACAAAAAATATAGTTCAATGTTTATAAGAATAAAAAATATATTTTAATTTAAAATAATAATTTAAATAATTATTAATGATTAAATAATAATATAAAATTATTTTGCAAGTATTAAATTCTCTTTTTATACGAAATAAGATCTTTATATATATGGTTCACTGCAATACAATGACAATTAATTTCCAAAATTTACGTTCTGAAAAATTCTGAGAAAAAAAAATCATGCAAACAAGTAAGAACTAGGCAATGCATAGTTGCATTTTATTAAACTGTCTCTGTAGCTTGTTAAGACATTTTTTTTTTTTTATCTTGTATTTGTTTGGTTTTGGTATAGCTTTTACCATAACCTGTTATTAATATTTATCTTTTTTGACCGATAAAAAAAAAACTAGGCAATGCATATAGTTGCATTTTTTTTAATGGATCACGGTAATATATTCGAGATGTTAGAGAAAGTGAGACATGTGATGAATTATAGAATGAAAAATGAATACTAAAGGATCAAAACTTGACACTCTCTTACACTGCTACATTAGTATTTTCATTAAATATTACAAATCAAGTTTTTAAATAAATTAACATTACATAATTAAAATAATAAAGGATCAAAATCAAACTTTTACAATACTAAAGAAACAAAAAATAAAATTGTAATGAAGTATTTTTATATAAAACCAATCAGAAAATTCCATTTACGTAAGCATACAAAATTATGGGTCTGTGGATCTGCGATATACCAACAAGGGTAAACATTTCTGGACCAACAAAAAGTGTATTAATGGAAATACTAATGTAGCAGTGTAAGAGAGTATCACACTAACATTTTACTAAATATTTGATATCAAGTTAACAAATGAATAAAACTTGCCCCATTAAATTATAAGAGAATTTCATGAACAACAAACCTAGGAAGCCCAAAAGCAGTGCTTCAAACCAAAAGTGGCAGAGATTAGGATTTAAACCAATTAAGCATTTAGTGCATGTTTAAAAATCTGGAGAAAAAATATTGGAGGCAAAAAATACTTTTGTCAAAGTATCATGACCTTTATTTTTACTTTCATCCTTTGGATTTATGGTCAGAACAATTTTAATTATAAACCAAACATTTATTCAATAATTGTGGAATTAATCAAATAAGTGAACGAGAATTCACAAGGGAATGGAGCAAAGGGATGTATCAAAGCAGAGGATAAAGTCTGAGGGTTGAGTATGTCCAGGTGTCAAGGGAGATATAAATAAAAAGGGTCTTTTTGTAATAAAAAAGGAGATATATTGCTAAAAGAGGGAGGATTAAAGGATAACAACTACCCCTTCCCTCTCGGTCTTTAGCCCAGTCCAAAAACTTTAGCAAATGGCTCTAGGGCTTTATTATTCCCACTCCGCTATATGCTTTTTCCCACCCCCATAGTTTGTTTGACGTTTATTATTTTTTAAAATACTCCTAACATAAATGTGTTTCCATAGAAAAAATAATAATGGAAACACAATTCCATAATTCCATTATGGTAGAGGGATGCCACATAAATACATAATGAAAACTCATTTCCATTTAATATTATGATCAACCAAAATGCATTTTCATTATATATACTCCATCTGTCTCATTATAATTGTCATGTAAGAAAAAAAGTTATTCCAAAATAATTATCATTTTAAATTTTTAATATAACATTTAGCGTGATTGTGAATTTTTTATTTTTAGTTTTCAAATGTAATTTTGAAAGCAAAATAGCGTTTGACAAAAATAGACTTAAAATAGATTTCAACTTAATTTCAAAACATTTTTACATTCATTTTCCAAACCAAGAAAAGATTTAAAAAATTTGGTTTAGTTTTTAAAAAAGCACACTTAGCCAGATTAATTTTGAATTTAAATTGACTTTCCATCAACATGTTTTCTATGATGAGGTCCTTATTTCTTCCTTTTTCATGGTTGATAATTTGTTAACTTCTTTCTTCACAGCTCTCGATGGAAGAAGACATTGTGCCTGAGGATATTGACCAACAAATTGGAGTATTGCTACAGGCCGGTTAGGCTAGCTTATTAGAGGGACCAACATTTACCTAAGTCGATCAAAGTCATTGTTGGACTCATGGTCTTATATTTCGATGCACAGTTATAATTGTGATCGTAAAATTAAGGTATTTTGATACTTAACAATTGTATCACGACCTAATTATAGTTGTATCAATCATATTTTTGTAACACCAAGATTTTCTGATTTATCATAACTGTCACTACAACCATAATTTAAAACTATGGTTGGTTACTAACCTAGAGTACTATAGTGCGTGCGCATATAAGAGAGAACGCGTGCATAAAGTGAGAACTATAGTGCGCATATAAGAGAGAAGACGTGCATAAAGTGTAAAAGTGAATTACATAGAAAAAATTCATTATTGAATAAATTACATTAGATGATGATTGAAAGCATTCCTTGCCTATCCATTTTTCTAATTGATCTCTCTTAATCTCAAAAAAATAGTAAACAAAAAATATTTATCATTTATTGCTTGAATCTTTATTTTATCTTCGTTCCAAACGGTAATTATTTAACTGAGTTACTCACTACTTTACTACTTATATTTGGTAGCTAGACTTATTTTATGCAGTTGTTTGATTGTATAGAGTAAGATTCATTTTTCTATTTGGTAGACTTATTCCTGCCTCACATATCGGTTAAGTGTTTCACTTTATGGTCTGTAATTAATGTCTCTGGTGGTGCAGAGCAGGAACTTGTTAGTATATTTTATTTTCCAGCACTACTTGTGTTTCCAATGAAATCATTATTGCTTATAAATAAAAACTACTTTACTACTTATATGACTAATTCCCTTCCATTTTTCCAGCTAGTTTCTTCATGATATTAAATTGTTTTCAATGCGACAACTATAAGTCTTAATTAATATGCATGCCAGTATTCTGTCAATATATATATATATATATATATATATATATATATATATATATATATATATATATATATATATATATATAACACCATAGATGTGGCGAGAAATTGAATACGTTGATATGTGGCGAGAAATTTTAAAAATGATAGTTTACACTAAAGTGATAGATCGCCTTGCAGCATATAATTTAAGTCATTAATGATTATCATCGGACATTCGGAGACATATATTTCCTTTTGATTTTAAATATAATGAAAAAAATTTCTTGATTTTATCTCATGTTATTATCTTTAAAATATCATTTATAGTATATCAATATTCAAGTGAGCCGGACTTTACATTTGTGCAGGACACCAATATTCTAGTGAGACTGATAATATTAAACTAATGTCAATTAGTAAATAAGATCGGCCTAAAGATCTTTGACTAAAGTTGTTGTTTTAGGACTCAAAAAATTAAGTCTAAAAAAATATATTAATAATTATAAGATTCATTTTTTATAATATCTACAGAAGAAATATAATTTTAATTTCCAATAAGACCCATAATTTTATTGTTTAATTTTCATTTAAAATTAATTATTTATTAATTTCTATTAATTAGTTCGTCTCTTGATTCGCTATATCAAAAGCCTCTTAATCTGAATATATAAATTTTCATTAAAATTAATTTGAAATTTTTTTTCTTATTTTCTTAGTTACTGAAAATAATTCAAAAGTCACTCTTTATTCTCTCACAAATTAATTGAAATATCATTCTTATTCTCATTTATATTCTTTGTGACTCTCTGCAGATTATCCCTTCTTTTATTCTTATTAATTTCACTTATTGATTTTTTCTCTTAATATTCATTGTTTTGCTTTTAATTTGTGGCTTGACTTTGTTGCTCTTATTCCAATTCACATGTAAGGTATTATACATGTTATCTTAATTCAATATTCATTGTTTTATATTTTTGCGGTGAAGTATCTCAACTCAAAGAAATATATAAAACAATCCATTTACAAGTTGACCATCAGGTTTTATTGTTCTAACATTTTTTTCATAATCTTGATTTATAATTTTTATTTATTTTTTATACATTAATTGTTTTATTTTAAAATATCAACTCAAAAATTTGAATCTGGTTATTCAAAACTTAAAAAAAAAGAAAAAAATTATGCTTTAATTAAATCACAAAAAGGAACTCTAGATAGATTTATCAAAATAGATAAAAATAAATATGAAAATATAGGTAATTGTACGTTGAATGAATAAGTTAACAATGCAGAAATTGATCAAAATGAAAAAAGAGAAGAAGTATAGTTAATGAACAAGTTAACAATGTACTAATTGATGAAAATGAATATAGCAAAAAAATATTATTAGTTAAGGAACAAGATTATATTGATTCTCAAACTCAAAATGAAAAAGAAGAAGAAATTAATAAATTAGAAGAAACAACTATTAAAAATATATATGATTGAAGTCAATGAACAAATATTAGTACAAGTTTAAGAGATTTATTAGTAGAAAAATATCCTATTAAAATTATTAATATAGATTTTTTTTAGGATGAATTCTCAAGACATTTTTCTTCATTATTTTACATTCAAAAGTTGTCTAATATATGGTAAACAACATGAAAGAAAATGGTTAATTTATTCTCAAGATTTAGATAATTAAAGTCATTTGTTTTGGTTGCAAATTGTTTAATCTTGTTCCTAATACAACTAAATTAGCTAATGAAGGTTGTATGGATTGGAGAAATATTAGTCATAAGTTGAGGAATCATGAGATAAGTAATGAGCACATTGCTAATATGAGTTTATGGATTGACTTAGAAAAGGTTACTAAAAATAAAACAATTGACAAACATATTCAAGAACAAATAAATAGAGATAGGAAACATTGGAGAAGTGTTTTATTTAGAATTATTGTGGTTGTTAAAACTCTTGCAAAAAAAAAAACCTAGCATTTCATGAAACAGATGAAAGAATTTACAAAGAAAGTAATGACAACTTTTTAAGTATAATTGAAATGATTGCAGAATTTGATCATATAATGCAAGAACATATTAATCAAATTAAAGATAATATAATTCATAATCATTACCTTGGACATAGGATACAAGATGAATTGATAAATTTGTTAGCAAGTGAAATTAAAACAAATATTATCAAAAATATTAAGAATGGAAAATATTTTTCAATCATACTTGATTGTATTCCTGATGTAAGTCATAATGAACAAATGTATTTTGTAGTACGGTGTGTAGATGTTTCTTCAACTCAAATACAAGTTTTTCAATGTTTTTTAGAAATTTTAAAAGTAGATGATACAACTAAAAAATACCTTTTTGATGCTATTATGAATGAAATAAATAATGTTGAACTTGATATTAGTAACTTAAGAGGACAAGGTTATGATAATGGATCAAATATGAAAGAAAAACATCAAGGGGTGCAAAAAAAAATTTAGACTTTAATCCTCGATCAGTTTGTACTTCATGTAATTGTCATAGTCTAAATTTGGTACTTTGTGATATGGGTAACTCTTGTCCTACAATTATATCTTTTTTGGAGTACTACAACGCATATATACTGTATTTTTTTATTCAATAAAAAGATGAAAAATTCTACTAGATCATATTGATAGCCTAACTCTTAAACTATTGTCACAAACACGATGAGAAAGTCGTATTGAAAGTATAAAGGCTTTAATATTTCAAACTCCACAAATAAGAAATGCTTTATTAAAATTAGCTGAAATTAATGAAGATCTGAAAATAAAAGGCGGAGCTGATTGTTTAACAACTTATGAGCTTGAAAATGTTGAATTTTTGTTAAGTATGACTATTTGGTATGACATTATGTGTTGAAAACTCCATTAGTAAAAAGTTACAATCAAAAGATATGGGTATGGATGTTAGTATAGAACAATTGAAAGGTCTTATTTTTTCTTCTTTTTTTTTTTTTTGAAAAATATAGAGAAGATGGATTTGAAAATACTATAATTTTTGCTAAAGAAATTGCTACGGAAATAGATATAGAACCTAAGTTTCATGAAAAACATGTTATTTGTAGAAAAAACAATTTGATGAGAATATTGATAATGAAGGTGTAAAATAGCCTAAAGAATTATTTAAAATTGATTATTTATTGTATATAATAGATCAAGCAATTACCTTATTAAGAAGTAGATTTGAATAATTTAAAATATATAAAGATATTTTTTATTTTCTATTTAGCATTAGGAAATTGAAGTCTTTGGATATTAATAATTTAAAAGAATATTATCTTAATCTTGAACGTTCATTAAAACATAATAATTACTCGGATATTGATGGATTAAATTTATTTACATAACTAAAAATTGTAAGAGAAATTATACAAGTAGAAAATGATACCGATTAACATACTTAATTATATAAAAAGAATTGATTCTTTTTCAAATGTTTTAATTGTTTATAGAATAATGTTAACAATTCCGATAAGTGTTGTTTCGACAAAAAGAAATTTTTTAAAACTAAAATTAATTAAATTTTATTTAAGATCAACAATGTTTCAGAAAAAATTGAATGAATTAGCTTTAATATCAATTGAAAAAAATGTTAAAAAAATTGATTATAATAAATTAATAAATAACTTTACATCCTTAAAACTTGAAAAATAAATTTTAAATAAAAATATGAATATTTAATGGAAATATTAATTTTTATTAAAAAAACTTATTGCATTAAAAAGGGTCTCATTTTAAAATTCAGTTTAGGCCTTTAAATATGTTGAAATATGTTGGGTCGACCCTGTTAGCAAAGATGACTTTTATGTAATTGTTTTCGAAACGCAAACTATAAGTCTTAATATGACAGCATATAATAAGAGTATTCTGTCAAGATATGTATCCGTAGGATGCTAGTTTTGATTACGGATCCTTGGTGTGTTAAACATTCCACATACGACTGGCAGTTTTCTTCAATTAATAAGATGTCGCTACTTCAAATTTCAGCTTGCATGCATCATTAACAATAATAATGAAAGGAAAAGAAAATGTAACTAAACCGAAGACCAACCAAGGATCACATGAACCTTACGGAAAAATCGATAAAAATAAAATATAAGAAAATATTCAATTAATTAAAGAGATTCCTAGCTCACATAAATACTCAAATTTCGTACACCAAGAAAAACAAAATCAAATTTCATAAGGTCTCCGCTGACAAAAAAGAAGAAGCCATAGATGTGGCGAGAAATTGAATAAGTTGATGTGGCAAGAAATTTCAAAACTGATGGCTTCAACTAATTGTATATGTTGAATATGTTGGCTTCAACCATGAGTAGGTGGCCAAAGTGCTAGATCTACTTGCAGCATACTAGTATAGTTTAAGTCAAATGATTGTTATCGGACACTTCTTAAAGGTGTATCTTGCGTACGTGAAGAGAAATGATCATTATTATTGGACACTTGCAGCATAATTAATTTTAGAAAAATGATTATCATTGATCGGCACTTCTTAATTAGGAGATGTATTTGGGTATACCGTACACGTGAAGAGAAAAAAAAAATGATGAAATTGGTGATTGGTGATATACCATAAGAAAAATGAAATTGATGGTGACCCCGAGTTTGACTCTCTCTCTCTCTCTCTCTCTCTCTCTCTATATATATATATATATATATATATATATATAAATATAAATGCTTAAGTAAAGCTCGTCCCAATATCTTTGCTCTATACTCCTTATCCTTAATTAAGAAAAAACGGCTTCAAATACTTGATAGTTGATAGATACCCAAAGATTATAAAAAGACACAAGTTCAAAACCTTGAACCATGCCATTTTTAAGCTTGACAATGATGTCAAACATAGCCTTCAGATTAACTCTTGTCTTTCTTTTATTTTCTGCGGTGCTCTCTACTCCTCCAGAGGATCCAATCAAGTGCGCCACTTCAGAGAACACAACCTGCACTATCACAAACTCCTATGGCGCCTTCCCTGATCGAAGCATTTGCAAAGCTGCTCAAGTGTTGTACCCCACCACCGAGCAAGAGCTTGTGTCAGTGGTTGCATCAGCAACCAGAAACAAAACCAAGATGAAAGTAGCTACCCGTTTTTCCCACAGCATCCCCAAGCTGGTGTGCCCAGAAGGCGAAAATGGGTTGTTAATAAGCACCAAATATCTCAACAAAATATTGAAGGTTGATGTGGAAACAAGAACAATGACTGTGGAGAGTGGTGTGACTCTGCAGCAACTTATAAATGAGGCTGCAAAGGTAGGGTTGGCCTTGCCATATGCACCATATTGGTGGGGTTTGACCATTGGAGGGCTTATGGGAACTGGTGCTCATGGAAGCACTTTGCGGGGGAAGGGAAGTGCTGTCCATGATTATGTGGTGGGGATTAGGATTGTAAGGCCTGCAGGTTCTGAAGATGGATATGCTAAGGTTGAGATCCTAAATGAACAGCATCAAGATTTAAGTGCAGCCAAAGTATCACTCGGTGTGCTGGGAGTTATTTCACAGGTACCATCTATCCAAATTATAGCATATGATGAAGTGTATAGAATAGAGAAGTTAAGTCATCATCAATGTGAATAGTAGATATCCTTGTTACAACTTACGATGATCGGATGAATGCTTACAAAATTGATTTTGAATTATATTTGATTTGTTAAAATTGATTTTGATGTAAATAATCTATGTTTGAGTATTTTTATTTTAATTAATAATATGTTAGTAATAAAACTTCATATAAATTTTTTAATCTAAAAGTTTTTTCAACTCAAAATTCATTTACGACCTGGCTAATTTTTTTTTATGTATCTCAATTAATATTTACTTAAAATTATATTATAGTTGTGATTTCAATCTGATTTTAAATGAGACAACTTAATTGAAACCAAGCACTTATAACTATGACATAAACTGATATGAAGCTACTAAATTGTACTGTACCATCAGTGAAAAAATAAATAAATGAAAGAAAAAATTTATGAAATGATTTTTCTAGTTTTCAATATATGTGTTTCTCTACGTGTGGGTGGGGGCCCGGAGGGTAGAATCAACGAACACTCGTTATCGGGTAAAATCATCCAACACTACTTGTCAAACTTCTATACTTGCACGACAGAACATATCTAACACTACTTGTCAAATTAAACTTCTATACTTGTATATGTGTACGGCTTAATAACATTTTACAGAATACGAAATTAATTAAAGGATATTTTTAAAATGATGTCATTATATTTATCATAAAAATAAAGAAATAATATAATTAAATAAGATTACAATAGTTAAAATTTATTTATATCTAAGTTCATTTTTCTTTTTACTTATAATATTGAGCTTAGAGGCAGTAATATATTATCTGACAAAATAAAGTAGCATGATGAAATATCAATTAGTTTCGGATTTGCATTTTTTTAATTATAATATACTTTAAAAGTACTTCCAATCCAACGGATAAATAGTTTTATTTCATAATTTACATAAATTTATCAAGTTGCTAAGGTAAAAAAGTTTAACACTAGTGAGAAATGAGTAATAAGTGAAATTTGAAATAATAAGTGTACTTTGCATTAATTTATACCATAGAATTAATTGTTTATGAGAAATGAAAACAATAAATATAAGTAATTAGATCTTATTTGAATGACTAAGATTAAAAAAGTAAACAACTCTTTTAACTTTTAAGCGGTCGAGTAATAATTATTTAAATTTTAATCTTGATGATATATGTATGAGTTATAATTTTTATTTCTTGTGATAAGAAATGTTTTTACTATACTCCCTATGTTTTTTTATCATCAGCCAAATAAAACCTCATATATTAAGATGGCACAAGGGGTGCCCGCCCCAAATAGAAGGGACAGAAACATAAAGACAAAAACATAAAGGCCACCAAACATATTAGAATGGCCAATGAATCTGTTACAAGATATATAATTAGCTGAACAAAAAATATAACCATTCCTTACAACAAACCACAGCCCGAGAGAAATGAAGAAAATATTCCGGTGCCAATCTCCAAGTTAGAGCTTCCATTTTGGACGGAATGGAGATGGACCACAATTGTTTTAAAAAATTAAATCTAAAAAATCAAGGTCAAGAGCATCCATCATTAATCTGTAAGCACCCCTTACAGAATGAAGTCCTTACCCAACCATTTCCAATTATTATCAAGTTGTTGTTTTGGAGTTATGCCTACAATATCCCTCAGAAGTGAATCCAAAATTTCCTTATCCTAAACAAAAAACTCCATATGCCAAGATAAATGCCAATTCCACACCACCTTTGTCTAACATCCTACTTCAGTAATCGACATATCCTGTTGCATAAAATTCACAAATAATCTAGGATACTTAACATGCAAAGATTGACTGCCCACCCATACATCCTTCCAAAATACAGTATCATCACCTCTCCCTACCTCTCTTCTCACATTCCTCCAAAACCAACCACATGTCTCACCTTGTTCACATACCTTGCAAATGTCTGACCACGATTTGGAGGAGGGTGATTTTGTAGAAGATTGTCATTTGAAGCAGCTCTTTGCTTGTTGATTCTTACCCATAGTGACTCCTTCTCCCTTAAAAACTATTACATCCATTTTGCAAGCAAGGCTTTATTGAACTTGCCCACTTCCTTGATGCCTAATCTACCCACCCCCTTATGTCTGCATACATTATCCTAGTTCTCCCAACATAGTTTTTTCTCCTTCCTCTTGGCTCCCTAAAGGAAGTTGAGTTGTAGACTAGTGATTTCCTTAGCAACCTTCGTTGGTAATATGAAAAAAGAGAGAAAAATTAATGGTAAAGATGAAAGGACGAAATTTACAAGATACACTACTCTCCTCTTAAATGATAAGTGTTTGTGTCTCCAGGATGCTAACTTCCTCTTAAGTTTGTTTATCACTGGTCTCCATGTCTCACTCCTCTTGTAATTTCCACCCATTAGCATACCCAACTAAATAAAGGGGATGGACTTAACTTGGCAATTAAGAACAACGGCAAATCTTTAGATCCACATACCAGTAGTGGCGACTCTCGCCACTTTGCTCCCATGGAAGTTGACTTTTAGGCCTGACACCATCTCAAAGAACCTCAAAATTGCCTTAAGTGTTAGCAAATGTTGACGATTTGGTACACCAAAGAACAATGCATCATCAATGAAGTGTAAAGAAGAGACATGGAGATCACTATTGCCCACATGATATCCTTGAAACAGACCTTTGGAAGTGGCTTCCCTCATGAGGCCTCCCAATTCTTCAACCACCAACAGGAAGAGGAAGGGGGCTAAGGGATCACCTTGCCTGAATGCCTTCTGGTTCTTAAATTCCTCTGTTGGACTACCATTAAACATGATTGATATGGTAGATGATTAATAGATCCAAAGAGGAGAAAAACCACACCTATGGAGCATGTAATATAAGAATGACCATCTGACAGAGTCATAGGCCTTCTCAAAGTCAGCCTTGAAGACAATGTATGGTTTTTTTTCTGGCTTTGGCATCACTTATCACTTTATTAGCCACCACCATGCATATTTCTTCCCCTTAGGAAAGCTGAATGAGACTTAGTTATCAACTTATGAAGAACACCCCACCCCCCCCAACCTGATAGATAAACTTTTGCAATGATTTTATATAGGCTACTCACAAGAGAAATCGGCCTGTACTCCCTAAGAGATTGTGGGTTGTCATTTTTCAGAGTCAGGGACAAGAATGTTGCATTGGTACCCTTAGGTAACACTCCATGGGAACAAAACTCCTCCATAACCTTTAAAATATCCTCCTTAATCAAATTGCAACATTTTTTTTTATGAAGTGAAAGTTGAAACCATGTGGCCCAGAACATTTATTACCATCACACTCCCAACAAGTCTGTCTTACCTCCTCCTTTGAGAACCTAGAAATAAGCATGGCATTATCCTGTTCATCCATCCTTCTAAATCTCACGCCATCTAATCTCAGAGTCCCTATATATATATATATATATATATACTTTCTTTAAATTCACACATCACTCGATGGATTAATATTATTTGATTTTGGTTTTGAAAGAAGACTATGCAAGTAAAGCTTTTATGTATGTACACCATTATGTAAGAGGCACCCTATAGGCTATATATGATTATTGGTCATCTCTTTTTCCAGATTACTCTAAAACTAGAACCCCTCTTCAAGCGATCCATCACTTATGTGGAAAAAGATGATTCAGATTTGGGAGACCAAGCTGCTGCTTTTGGAGATGCACATGAGTTTGGAGATATACTGTGGTACCCAAGTCAACGCAAGGTTCTCTATCGTGTTGATGATCGTGTCCCAACTAATACATCGGGAAATGGTCTTTACGACATTATTTCTTTCCGTCCCACTCCTTCAAATACGTCGGCTTTCATAAGAACCAGAGGTCTGCCTAGCTTTATTGAATTGAAATTCTCAACCTTTATAGTAATTAAATATACATTCAATTATTTTAATTTACATTTTGGTGCAAGCATACACATGTAATAAAAAGCAAACAACAAATTTCATGTTGCTAACATTTGTTTTGGTATATGATGGGGGTCACAGAGGATATTCAAGAATCCACTAAAGATGCCAATGGAAAGTGCATAGATGCAACTACCACAACGGACACCTTCATCACCGAAGCTTATGGTCTTACTAACAATGGTACTAGCTAGCTAAGTCAAAATATGATAGTAATTTCGTATACTTAAAAAAAAAAAATTCAATTTAGTATACTAACATATTTTTTTTTCAAATCAGCAAAAGATTAGGTTAAATTACTCATTTAATTCCTATAGTTTCATGATTCTTACCTTTTTAGTTCTTATAGTTTGAAAGTAGTTTTTTTAATCCCTATAGTTTACATTTTAATTCTCTTTTAGTCCCTTTAATTTTAAAAGTGATCTTTTTAGTTCTTATAGTTTCATGATTCTTACTTTTTAGTCCTTATAATTTTCAAATTATAAGAACTAAAAGAGAATTGAAATACAAATTATAAGGACTAAAAAGAACACTTGTAAATTACAGGAATTAAAAGAAAATTAAAATGTAAACTATAGAGACTAAAAATATTACTTTCAAACTATAGAAACCAAAAAGATAAGAATCATAAAATTATAGAGAACAAATAATTAATTTAACCTTATAATATAAAGGATAAAGGATACCAAAGTTACCAAATTACAAGAATAATATAAAGTATTTGTTTATATAATTGTAGGTATAATCTTCACTGGATACCCAGTAATTGGATTTCAAAACCGCCTTCAATCATCTGGGTCATGCTTGGATAGTCCTCAAGACGCATTGAACACAACATGTGCCTGGGATCCGAGGGTGAAAGGCTTGTTCTTTTACCAAACCGCATTTAGCATTAAGTTGTCCTTTGTAAAAAGCTTTATTGAAGATGTGCAAAAGCTAGTTGAATTGGAGCCAAAGGGATTATGTGTCTTAGGGCTTTACAATGGAATGTTAATGCGCTATGTCACGGCTTCAAGTGCCTACTTGGGGCACCAAGAGGATGCTTTAGACATTGATATCACCTACTACCGTAGCAAAGACCCAATGGCTCCCAGGCTTTATGAAGACATTCTTGAAGAGATTGAACAAGTTGGGATTTTCAAATATGGAGGGCTACCTCATTGGGGTAAGAATAGAAACTTGGCGTTTAAAGGAGTCATCAAGAAGTACAAAGATGCAAAGAAATTTTTGAAGGTTAAAGAGAAGTATGATTCGCATGGGCTTTTCTCAAATACGTGGACAGACCAAGTGTTGGGGCTAAAAGATGGAGTGACAATACTGAAGGATGGGTGTGCATTAGAAGGTTTGTGTATTTGCTCCCAGGATAGTCATTGCAATCCAAGCAAAGGTTACTATTGCAGGCCAGGCAAAGTTTACAAGAAAGCAAGGGTTTGTACTCATTTGAAATGAGACCAAATTTATCAGAAAAGACATCGATGCTATATGCTAAGTGATACTATTTATATATGTAACTTATATCTTACAAATGATGAAAAGTAAAATGTACTGCATGATTACAAAGTTTAAGTGTGGCATTAGTTGCCATTGAATAGTAATTATGTTTGATATTCTAAAAAGCACCTTACTCTAGAATTTTGTAGATAGTAAAGTAATAAATTAAGATTCTGCAAACACCATTCTAGGTATAATGCAGTTTATATTGAAGACTGTCAATGACACTTCTTATAGGTAAACCACTGCTCCTACGCTATTCTTTTGAGTGAGATATGGTACCACATGATCATTGAGTAAAGATTTAGGGACATCTCATGCATGAGCATAATGTTTGCAGTGTATTGTGTTGGATTGTATTGTGTTGAGATTAAGTGAAATGTGTGTGTGCCTTTCATTTTTATTAATGTTCTTATGCTATTGGGAAGAAAGATTATTGTTGTTGTTATTATTATTCTTTTTATTGCAGTCGCATGCCATTCCAAGTAAAAGCAAACATTAATAATTTCAATCCGCGATGCTTCATGAAAACAAGTTCGAAATCCTTTTTTTTTTCTTTCATTTTATCAACTATATATGGGTTAATTAATGTAAGTTGAAACCAAATAGCTAGCGTAGCACGTGAGTACGTAGGTAGCAAAATCCAACGGAAACAAAGGCTATTGTGGTATTCATTATATACAAAAGAAAATGAAGTTAGAAGAAAAAGACACAGACTAAATTAAAATACCAAAGAAGCACATAAAAGTCAATATAAAAAACAAAATAAAGAGTGACGTGCGGCAAATTCGACCAAAATTCAACAACTCATATACACACAATAAATAACAATGATAAAACCAAAAAAATGACCGCAAAGAAAAGAGGAAACTGCATGAGGCTAGAGTGCATGCATGATACCACATTATTTCTTACAAGGGTTAGTAGACGGAGGCTCAAGGATTGGTTCTAGGAATCAAAGGTGGTACTGCAGGTGATAAGGTGTGTTGTGAGCAGTGGGGATCTACATTAATTATAATGATGCATCCCCGTCATTTTAAAAAAAATTACATATTATGTTGAGCGTGTAGATTTTGTCCCTCCTAATTTTGTGTATTAGACCCTCCTATTCTATATTTTTTACCCCTTTCATAATATTAATTATTAATTTTTATTATTTAAATAAATTGTCTCTCCTAACATAGGGTCTGGCCACTAGTTGTAAGTAGTGTTAGATGCTTGAAAAACAAGCCACTCCTACGTACAAAAAATAAATGAATTTAAATTTTTTTTGGACAAATCCAAAGAAGGATTTCCATATCTTCATCACAAAAAATTTCTAAATTCCAATAAATCCAATACCAAATAGCCGCTAAAAAACATAATTCCGAAAACACAAGTGCTCTAACAATACCTTCTTGTAGTTGCTTATATATAAATAAAATCTATAAGAACTTATAAGCTCCAATGTTATTAATCTCAAGTTGCTTAGTTTAAAAACCAACATAAGGAACTGCATTGGAATTACTCCAAGAATATCTCCACTATCCTATTTGAGCAAAGAAGGTTGGGTTAGTATAAAAGAATTGTTGTTTTGAAGCTTAATTTAAAAAAAAAATTCAAACCCTAGAAATCTAACAAAAAAAGGAGGGGTATACTAAGGCAACAATGAAGAAGATCAAGGAAAGCAGAAGAGGCAAAAATCAAAACCAACAACTTTGAAAATAAATCATAAAAAAATAAAAAATTTCAGAAACTAATTAAATTGCAATAAAAATAAAATTAAAAAAATTATGAGTTGCATGACATCTTTTGTTGAATTTTAAGAGATCCTTATAAAATACCAATAACTACCAAGAACACATTTTGTTAAATTATTAAGAGGGGTTATGAAGAATACCTGAATTCATAATAATTAATCAAACAAATACAACAGAATCTGAAAAATAGTTACGAACAATTAGTTTAATGACTTTCCTTAATCAAATTTACTTATTGCTTATGTTATTGTCATTTTCTCTTTAAACGAGGAGAGGAAAAACTATTTCTTGATATGGAATGTTGGAAATCATAATCGTGCTTTAGATTTTAAACTTATTATGGTTTTTATTATCTCCTAATGATTCAAACTGATTTCCATTCATTAAATCTATACTACTAAAAAAGTGATTTTTTTATTATGCACATCCTAAGACAGTTCCATAAAAAAGTAAGTTTTTTGTGATGCACATTCATTAAATATACTCTTATACTTGAGCTTTGTATCAAATTAATATTCCCCTAATTAAGTGTTTTGCGTTGAACAACCTTTTGTTTTAATTTTATAATAATAATCGATGATGATTTGTGTCTTATTTCAATTCTCTTACACTTGATGATAAATTGACAAGGTATCCTGGGGAAAAAAGCACTGCTCATCGAAGGGAAAACAGACCCAGGAAGTGTCAGAATTTCAGGTTCAATTCAGGTCATGAATTCCCAGTGGGTGGAAACGCTTTGTATCTTGATCAAATTGACATCTTCACACTTGACAAGCATATGATTCCCGTATTACATTTGATATAGGGCAGTGATCGAAAGGAAGATTTGAGTATAAGAAGAATCAAGACCAAGTTATCAACAATGGAGAATCAAGATCATAAACATTAATCAACAACGGTGATGTTAGAAGTTTATTATTATTATTATTGGAAAATAAGATTTCACATATATGCAAAGCAGCTTCGTGTAGCAGATCTGAGATTCGCATCAAATCTCCTTGGAATATTGTGATTTCAGATCTTTCCAACCATCAACAGCTCTATCCATCCATAAAATGCTTTGACGAATTGAGGTTGAAACGGAATGAACAATCCAGGAGACAACCATATTGTTGCACCTGTGCCAAGCAGAATGCAATGAATTGTTTTGTTGTGGCTCGAAAATGGTTCCATCAACGAACTCCAGTTTGTTCTTCGCACTTAAAGCAATGAGCATAGAACGGTTCCATGAATTGTAATTTGTTGGATCCAGAACAGGAGAAACCAAAGCAGTTGTTGGATTCTCACTCGGATGCAAATAGTAAGGATTATGCACATCTAGTGTTTGATTAAAAGTTTCATTCATTGCGACAGAAAAATCACCGATTAAAGGTGGAGAGAAGAATCAGAGTATCAATGCGCAACAAAGCTCTTCAATTGAAGTGGTCTAATACCATCATGAAATTCATTCTCAACATATTTGATGAACAAAAGAAAGAGAGAATCCGAGAAGAGAAAAAGAAAGAAGCACAAAATGATAGATATTATTGATCAACAAAATAATAAATTACAAATAGAGTCCAAAACTGTATTACATACATGCTACAAACAAAGAGAAAGACTAATTAACTAAGCTAGTTAACTAAGTGCAGTAACAATCACTAACTACAGTCAGGATAACCAACTATAACTAAGAATTTAGAATTTTTAAATTATAGGTATAAAGTAAATTTGAACTCTATGACTAATGTGCTTTCATATGATATTATGTTTTCTAATGTTTAAATTTGCATCGTATTTACTCATATTCAAAACTTATTTGTTTACTGTTATACTCTCAACTTAAAAAATGTTTTTTTAAATGTGTAATGAGTTGAGTGAGCCGTGCGGAAGCAAGGATACCTTACTAATTCTTACCATATTTGGAAGATAGTCTCATACACGTCTACACCTATTCATAAGTGTCGCATCATCAAACGTGAAAAAGCAAAAAAATAAAAACAGCAGAACCTATAGGAAAACTATAGAGTATAGACAACATAATTTGATAATGAAAACCCACCTATATATAACAGAGCCTCCTCCTACGAAACATGAAAAAAAATCACAAGTCTTTGTCTGAACAACCAGCTTTACTCTTCAACTGTTCTTCTTCTTTCATCTCTCGCCTATCGAATTCGAACCCGACACTACATCAAATTTTTAGGGTTCCTCAACTCTCTCTCTCTAATCTACCCCTCTTCTTCTTTGCTTGTATGAAGCAGAATTAAGTTTTTGTTTTTATTTTTTTTACAGAAACTAGAATTAGGATTTTACCTCTATTATCATTGTACAAAATTATGCCCTTTTTTGTTTCACAACAAAAACCAAATTTACCCCACCTCTACATCACAAGCAAACGTGTATCTATAGGTATCATCGGGGAATCTACACTTTGATAGGGCACAAGTATGGATAATACTTTAAATAGAAACCGGTACAAGTATTTTCCTACCCGTGTCGTCCCCATACTTTATACTTACTATTCTTTTGAAGACTAAAGCTAAAACTTTAAAGATAAACATATGCCATAAAGGATTACTCTCTCACTCACTCTCACCACTCAAGTCTAAAGTCTCAAGATAGTTTTTGGGTGATAAGAATGTGATTTTCATAGGAATTTTTTTTTTACTAGGATAGGTTTAATATTATTAAGATTATTTTTTAAGTATCTTTTGCAAAAAAAAAAGTTAAATTATAGGAAGGGGATTGTTATACCATCACCAACTGGGACATGAATCAATAAAAAATTTCATGTCCACCAAGGATAAGGATGGTGATGGTTTTGCGAAAATAAAAATGGAACAGAAAATCACATACACGTCTCCGCCTCGTTGTCATATCTACCCATGTCATTTTTTTAAAAACTTTTCTTCTTCTCCCCAATATCTTATATTACTCTCGTCCTCTCCACAATCTTTAATCTCACTCTCTACTTATTTGTTATGGGTTTTGGATGATGATAATGTTAGTGATGACATAGATATATTGGTGGAGCCTATTAGGGTGGAGGCTAACAACACTTTAAAAAAATATTTGATAAGGATTAATAAGAAATTATTTGTATATTTTAGAGAGCAAAATGAAAAAAAAATATATATTAAAATGACTACAATAAAATAATAAGAATAAAAAAATTGGTTGTTTTATTAGAAATTCAATGTAAAAAAATTATTAGAGACCCAAAATAAAATTCATTAAGTTATCGAGGACTAAAAATATATTTAAGTCATTCAATTTTAACTATATTTCTATTAAGCAAATAATTATATATATATATATATCCATTTCTATTTTTTCCTTATTTTTATATTCTATTTTTTTTATTACATTACTTATCAAATTTTTTTGTCTCCTTTTGTTTTTTCTTTCTATCCTTCTCTTGCTCATGTTTCGTAACAACCCCCCAATGTCAACCTTTGACCTTGAGCTTGAGTTCATATATACCCATAAATACTCAATTAAAGCTCGTCCCACTATCTTTGCTTTATACTCATAAATAAAACGGTACCCATATATATATATATATATATATATATATATATATATATATATATATATATATATATATAGTTCAAAACCTCATTTTTAAGCTTGAAAATGATGTCAAACATAGCCTTCAGATCAACTATTGTCTTTCTTTTATTTTCTGCGGTGCTCTCTACTCCTCCAGAGGATCCAATCAAGTGCGCCACTTCAGAGAACACAACCTGCACTATCACAAACTCCTATGGTGCCTTCCCTGATCGAAGCATTTGCAAAGCTGCTCAAGTGTTGTACCCCACCACCGAGCAAGAGCTTGTGTCAGTGGTTGCATCAGCAACCAGAAACAAAACCAAGATGAAAGTAGCTACCCGTTTTTCCCACAGCATCCCCAAGCTGGTGTGCCCAGAAGGCGAAAATGGGTTGTTAATAAGCACCAAATATCTCAACAAAATATTGAAGGTTGATGTGGAAACAAGAACAATGACTGTGGAGAGTGGTGTGACTCTGCAGCAACTTATAAATGAGGCTGCAAAGGTAGGGTTGGCCTTGCCATATGCACCATATTGGTGGGGTTTGACCATTGGAGGGCTTATGGGAACTGGTGCTCATGGAAGTACTTTGCGGGGGAAGGGAAGTGCTGTCCATGATTATGTGGTGGAGCTTAGGATTGTTCGGCCTGCTGGTCCTGAAGATGGCTATGCTATGGTTGAGAACCTCAATGAACAACATGAAGATCTCAATGCAGCCAAAGTATCACTCGGTGTGCTGGGGGTTATTTCACAGGTACCATCTATTCTTAATTTGCTACCTACCTGAATATATCTGTTTGATATGGTGTTTCTCTTTTTATGTGCACAAAGGGTGAAATGTAATCAGTTTTAAGCAAAAATATCCTTGGTCCAAACCAAGCTTTGAAAATGAGGTTGTAGGTCGCAGTTTTTATCTATAATAATATATTTTTGTTTTTATTTATAACAAATAAATTATCGTAAAGTTAGCTTACTATATTTTTTTTAATAAGTAATATGATCCGATTTCACACATCGCTCGTTGAATTAATAATTCCATTTTGGTTTTGAACGAAAACTATGGAGATTAAGTTTTTCATGCTTGCAAGAGGCACCATATAATGATTGGTCATATCTTTTCCAGATTACTCTAAAACTAGAACCCCTCTTCAAGCGATCCATCACGTATGTGGCAAAAGATGATTCAGATTTGGGAGGCCAAGTGGTTGCTTTTGGAGATGCACACGAGTTTGCAGATATAACATGGTACCCAAGTCAACACAAGGCTATCTATCGTGTTGATGATCGTGTCCCAATTAATACATCAGGCAATGGTCTTTACGACTTTATCCCTTTTCGTCCCACTCCTTCACTTGCATCGGTTTTCATAAGAACCACAGGTTTGCCTAGCTTAATTGAATTGGAATGCACAAACTTTATAGTTTTCTCATCAGAATATTTTATTTAACACTTTGGTGCAAGCATTTACTTTGGTGCAAGCATGCACATGAAGTGAAGATCAAACAACAATTTCTTTGTTGCTAACATTTATTTTGCTTTGACGGGGTCACAGAGGAAATTCAAGAATCCACTAATGATGCCAATGGAAAGTGCATAGTTGCTAGTACCGCATCAAATACCCTTATCACCGCAGCTTATGGACTTACTAACAATGGTACACTTTAAGTCAAAATATAATATAATTTCTTTTATCAGTAAATGTTATTTTATTAATTTTCATTAAAAATGTTAGTAAAAGAAATTCAAATCCATGATTTCTTCCTTTTTCTTCTTATTCACCTTTAAGTATTTCCTTTCTGACCATTAAATCAAATTTATATCTCATATATAATATAAATGTTTACGCTTAACAAAAGAAATCAATATAATAAGCTAAAGTATTTGTTTTATATTTAATATTTGCAGGTATAATCTTCACTGGATACCCTATAATTGGATTTCAGAATCGCCTTCAATCATCTGGGTCATGCTTGGATAGTCTTCAAGATGCATTGATCACAACATGTGCCTGGGATCCTAGGATGAAGGGCTTGTTCTTTCACCAAACCACATTTAGCATTAGGTTGTCCTTTGTAAAAAGCTTTATTGAAGATGTGCAAAAGCTAGTTGAATTGGAGCCAAAGGGATTATGTGTCTTAGGGCTTTACAATGGAATGCTCATGCGCTATGTCACGGCTTCAAGTGCCTATTTGGGGCACCAAGAAAATGCTTTAGACATTGATATCACCTACTACCGTAGCAAGGATCCAATGACTCCTAGACTTTACGAAGACATTCTTGAAGAGGTTGAACAACTTGGGATTTTCAAATATGGAGGACTACCTCATTGGGGTAAGAATAGGAACTTGGCATTTGAAGGAGCCATCAAGAAGTACAAAAGTGCCGAGTATTTTTTGAGGGTTAAAGAGAAGTATGATTTGGATGGGCTTTTCTCAAGTACGTGGACAGACCAAGTGTTGGGGCTAAAAGATGGAGTGACAATATTGAAGGATGGGTGTGCATTAGAAGGTTTATGTATTTGCTTGCAAGATAGTCATTGCAATCCAAGTAAAGGTTACTATTGCAGGCCTGGCAAAGTTTATAAGGAAGCAAGGGTTTGTACTAATTTGAAATGAGACCAAATTTATCAGAAAGGGCGATAATGCTGTATGATAAGTGAATAACTTTTTAAAATAATAAAAATAAATTGTATTGATTACAAAGTTGAAAGGTTAAGTTTCTATTGTATTAATTAGGACTCATTATGTGAAAGGTCATGTAGTTACCTTTTAGTTTTATTTCCTCTGTTTGGGCACTTGGCAGAAAACACTATTTCAAGAATCGGGGGAGGGGGGTATGCATATGATATGATGTAACTCGGGGGGGAATATGTCTGTTAGCGTGTTATGCTGGACGTATTCTCCAATAATCACAAAACATTGATTTTTTTAAAATCAATATTAATAAATTAGTTTTAATTACAAGTATATCACCGTGTTTATATTAATATTGATTTTTTCAAAAATCAATATTAATCTAATTTTGTTAAATGTATAATTTTTAGTAATGTTAATTTGATATTAGTAGTGTAAATTTTTTTTTTTAAATTATAGTTAGTAACATAATTATTAACAAAATGAATTAATATTAAACTATGTTACTTTTTTATTATTTGTGAATGCAATGTTTATAGAACATTATTATTACTTCATGCAATTATTGTCAATATTAAATAAAAAAAACTTTAACAACATAGGTTAAATACAAAATTTGATAAAATGTCGTAAAAATATATTAGTAATATTTATTTATATTTGATAATATTTTTTAAATGTTGTCAAAAGTTTTTAACAATATTTTTTATTAAGTGTTAAAAAAAATTACTAAAGATTACATGTGTTTTTGTAGTGAACTTTCTTCACTTTATTTAATGTTATTATTTAAAAATACTTTTTTGAATTAATTTTTTTAGTAATTTTTATATCAAATTCTACTGAAGACAATTAATTTATTTTAACTATTTTATATTTACACATGAAATTATTCTTTTTTAAAAAATATGTTTTTTCCTCTGAAATATTATAAAGTTGGTTTTACTACCAAAAAACTGAAAAGAAATTCTCTTTGGTCTCTCTAATGCATTCTAAAATTATCATTTTTAATCCTCAAAATAATAATTTAGATAACATTTAATAACAATCGAAATAACATTATCTAAACTATTTTGAAGGCCAAAAGTCATGTATTTTCAAATTGAATGAGCCAAAAATTAGAGAAAAATATTTAAAAATTAAAATTATTTTTTCACTCATTTAAATTTGAAGAAAATATTTGACACTGTCCTTACACCTGAGAGTTTTCTTCAATTAATTACTAGCTGTAAGTATTCCAAAGTCTGACATATATAATTAAAAATAACAATGAAAGAGATTAAGAATGTCACCAAAGCGAAGACGGACGAATGTCATGCACCTGATGCATAAGAAAAAAAAATTCAATTAAAATTCCTAGCACATAGAAATATGCAAATGTCATAGTCTCCACTGACAATTGTCATAGATGTGGCAAGAAATAGAATATGTTGAGATATGTGTGAAGGTGTGTTGGCTTCAACTATGAGTAAGTGGCCAAAGTGCTAGATCACTTCCTAGCTGCATTTATTTCATGAAAAATGATTATTGGAGACTTCTAGAGGTGTATTGATCATCTTGCGTGAAGAGAAAATATGAAAAAGAACAAAAACAAAAAATAGATGCAATTGGTGATATAAAAATCAAAAGAAAAATGAAATATAGAAAACAAAATAAAATTTATGAGTGCGTATATTAAATAATATCATTATTGTGTATTTTAACTCTTCAATTCAAAGACAGCATAGAGCAAGATTGAAGGCATAGCAACACTTATTCTATTTTTATTTTTTCTTATTTTAAGTCTCAAGTTTAGGACAGGTGTATTAATACTGCTAGGATAGACTCAACCAAAACAACAAAAAATATAATTCATCTTCCCAAGTTAAAATAGTCCCGAGACTTACTTGTTGTCACGTGTAATGAACAAAGAATGCAACCTTTATTAATTAAAAACCGACACTAATCACTTTATGTGAGGAAATTTAGAACGTGAATATTAATCCCACCTAATTGGTTCCAAAAAATAATAGGTGTGACACTCTTATTTTTCCGGAACCTTCAGTTCACAAGACACTAACTCGTCGTTTAGTTTAATTTAAATAAAGAGAAGGAAATATAAGAAAAGAAAATACGTACGATAAAAGTATTACATTTTTTAAATTTATTTGGAAAAAAAGATAGGAAAGATTTTTTTATGGATTCACACTAAGAAAAGTTCTCCCTCAATAAAGGGATAACAGAAGAGGGAAGTTAATTTTTTACGTAAAAATTAAATAATTTTTTTGTAGTATAACATAAAAAAATATATATATATTCTTTAGTTGAGAAAATAATATAATAAAATGTTTAAACTCTTAAATAATATAATTTTATAATTTTATTTAATTATTTATTATTCTTCTCGATCGGTCCCCCATTTATTAAAATAAGTAAAAACAAATAATGAACTTCAGCTTGTGTCAAAGTTCAACTCTCACACTAATAATTATATTTATATTTTAACAGATTCATTCCCTTCCGTGATACCAAAACGCGGAATTGCAATGATTAATGTTAAGCTTGACCTTGAGTCTGTACAAAGAAATACTCAATTAAAGCTCTCTCCTAGTTTCCTTGTTCTGCACTCCTTAGTATGCCAAACAGCTTCTCATATACTTGATATACCCAAAACTGTAAGGAAAATGTTAACATTCACCGCGTTCTTTTCCAATTCTTCTATTCATTTTTATTTAATTTCTTGTCATTTTGGTCACACATTATTCATTAATTTTGTCACTTTTTATTCATTTTCTTCCTGTCTTTTTCTCTCTTTCTGGTCAGTGGTCACACATAATTTATTAAATTTTTCACTTTTTATTTTTGGTAATTAATAATATATAAACGCGTTTCATTATTATAAACTACTCTAATAAAATTTGTTCTGAGTTTTCTAATATATCTTAATTGTTTCCGGAAGTCACGAATTTATACAAAAGACTTTCCTCAAATAATTTGCAAGAGTCTCCTGTAATTAAAACCTTCATGATTTCTCTTAATTGTTACATTACTGTTTCTCTTTTGTTCTTTTATCATTGCACCTCATTTTGGTATTTTGGGGTGTACGTTTAAGGGTTCAAACTATATATATGGTGTGCAAGATCAAAAAAACACTAAAGTTCAAAACCTTGAACCATGCCATTATTATTGTTATTATTATTCTGCTTGAAAATGATGTCAAACAAAGACTTAACTTCAACTCTTGTTTTTCTTTTCTTCTCCGTGGTGCTCTCTACTCCTCCAGAGGATCCAATCAAGTGCTCTAATTCAAAGAACACAAGTTGCACCATCACCAACTCCTATGGCATGTTCCCTGATAGAAGCATCTGCAAGGCCTCTCAAGTGTTGTACCCAACCTCTGAGCAAGAGCTTGTGTCAGTGGTTGCATCAGCAACAAGAAACAAAACCAAGATGAAAGTAGCTACCCGTTATTCCCATAGTATCCCTAAATTGGTGTGCCCAGAAGGAGAAAATGGGTTGCTAATAAGCACCAAATATCTCAACAAAATAGCGAAGGTTGATGTGGAAGCAAGGACAATGACTGTGGAGAGTGGTGTGACAATGAAGCAGCTTATAAATGAGGCTGCAAAGGTAGGGTTGGCCTTGCCATATGCACCATATTGGTGGGGTTTGACCATTGGAGGGCTTATGGGAACTGGTGCTCATGGAAGCACTTTGTGGGGGAAGGGTAGTTCTGTCCATGATTATGTGGTGGAGCTTAGGATTGTTAGGGCTGCTGGTCCTGAAGAGGGTTATGCTAAGGCTGAGAGCCTCAATGAACAACATGAAGATCTCAATGCTGCCAAAGTGTCACTTGGTGTGCTTGGAGTTATTTCACAGGTATGATCTTTTCGTAATTTGTTACCTACCTTTTGAACATGGTAATTTATGCTCTTTCTTTGATGATTTGATCTGTTATGTTGTTGTTGCTGTTTAATTTCTCCTTTTATATGCACAAACTGTGTGAAATGTAATTAGATTTAAGCAAATATCTGACTCAAAAAGAAAAAAAAAAGGTTTAAGCAAATATGTCCTTGATCTAAATTATTACAAACTCGATCGTTACCCAACTTTGCTCATGAAGGATGTGCGTAACATTCTTGTAAATGTTGCCATAGATGATAGAACACAAGGGTGAAAAAAAAGGCTATATTAGCTAGATTTTCACTCAAGTCCCAAAACTTTAAGTTCAAGTGTGAAACAGAGAAGAGAAATCAAGTCATCACTGTAAAATGTAGAAATTTTCTGTCATTTTTCAAAGTCATAATCGAGGAAATCCTAGTGACAATTATTATAGCATTGACTGATAATATACCATCACTTAAAAAAATGGAACGACAAATAATTGATTACCATACCATCATATTAGTAGATAAATAAATGCAACAGCAGATAAATGAAATAGCAAACTAGTATGTGGGAAGAGTCTTCACCAAATAAAGAAAAAGTAATGTAGTATCTAAAAAAGAAAAGCGTATGAAATGATTTTTCACTTGTTTAATGCAAAATTATATATAATTTAATCATTAAATATATTATTTTAATATTTGCTAAAATAACTAACTTAATACGAGTTTTATAATTTTGAAAATTAACTAATACGTATAACCAATGTTTAGAAAAAAATTTGAAAACATTATGCATTTGGGTTAATTTATTTTGTAAAAAAATAGTAATTTCATAATAAAAAAATTAAAAAAATACTCTTTTTATAATCGAAAAGCTATTAATTACTGCTTGATTGATAGGTATTTGAATTAGTTTATTTTTATAAAAAAATCTTCATAGATTTTTAAATAAAATATTTTTTTAAAAAAATATGAACCAAACTATCCAGCTCACCCAGAATCTGCATTAGATTTTTAGTAACGTACTGGCCTAAAAACAACATAAGCTGAACCCATCATTTATAACACAAATAAGTTGTTAATTTCTTCTTTCATCAATAACGTGTTGTACCAACCACTAGAAGACAATTGAGAATCTGCTTTGGCAAATTGGTGATCCACATACTGGCTAATAAAGTATTCTGAATCACTTTTATGCCTCTGATCCATTTGTTCCATATTAGGTAGAAAACAAATAAAACTTTCAAGTATTTTAGTCTTACATGTACTGGACAAATGTCTGAGATCATCCTTTTTTTAAATTGGCTACCCATATCTTTATGTCCTGGTGTAGTCAGCTATCACCAAATTCCAGGAGCACAACTAAAAGATAAAAAGAACAATACAATTACCCATGACTGAATTAGAAAGATAAATTATGAACTGAAGCAATTTTAAAAAAAAAAATCTTCAAATTTAAATTCAAATTTTTTACGTTAGTTTGGTGGGAACCTGCCGTTGTCCTAATTATTAAAATAACTTTAGGCAGGTACACCAAAAACAAAACAAACAAAATTACTTTAGGCAGTTGTAATATGTATATAAAAAATGTAAAATATCTTCGTATTATGGATCCCACACGAAAAGGTCATATCAAGGTATTGTTTGATAGCAATAATATTTTTTTTTCTTTGGATGTGATACATTATGCTTGTTAATTTAAATTGACAAAATTATTTTTTTCTACATTTCTTAAAAAAAATTTGGTATTGCTTTACGCTGGAATTTTTTGAAAGTTGCTATCCTAATATAATTTAGATACTATATTAAGTTTGTCTTTTTCGTGAACTCTATCTTGTTGAAATTCAATTTGATAACTTCGTCGCTTTATTAGTTTCACATGCTTATAGTAAGATGTTAATTAATATGTTATTCTCAAAAGCATACAAAAGACTTATATGTAAAATGTGAGAAGGGTAGACAGGGAATAGTTGTCAGCAAAAAACACGTAGCTGTGTTTACGATGATTAAGGGACACATGTGTTGTCCTGGACTCTAGCTAATAATTTAAAATTTTAACCCGATAAAGCAAAAAAATTCAAAATGTTAATCAAGCAAACTCTATATTTATAATTACACTTTGGTTGAAAGAGACTGAAAATTAAGCGCATTCGTTTTTTAAGAATTGGGTAGCTAGCGTGGCAAGCGTTGCATGAAAAGTTTAAAAACTATACATCAAATACCTATTTTACGAAGAAAAAGTATATTTGTAAGTTTACTATAAATTCTTCTAATATTCCCCTACTATATATATATTTTTTTAATTTGTAACGTGACCCAATTTCGCACATCGCCACTTGGATAAGTCATTGCATTTGGTTGAGAAAGAAAGCTATGAAGTGATGTTTTTCATATCTATGTATGAGGCACAATGTGATGATTGCTCATCTCTTTTATTTAGGTTACTCTAAAACTAGAACCCCTCTTCAAGCGATCCATCACATATGTGGCAAAAAATGATTCAGATTTGGGAGACCAAGTGGCTGCTTTCGGACATGCACATGAGTTTGCAGATATAACGTGGTACCCTAGTCAACGCAAGGCTGTTTACCGTGTTGACGATCGTGTCCCATTTAATACTTCTGGCAATGGTCTTTATGACTTTATCCCTTTCCGTCCCACTCCTTCTCTTGAATTGGCTATCTTAAGAACCACAGGTCTGCATAGCTTTATTGAATTAAAGTTCACAAACTTTATAGTGTATTATATTTTTTATTGGTTTATATATTAGCTAGGGTGATAAAATTTGTTTGGTCTTTTAAGTTTAAAATTTTTTCTTTAATCTTTTAAAATGTTTTGTTGGACTAAATTCATCTTTTTGTCGTTTTATCTTAACCAACTTAGTCACAGATGATAACTATTATAACTATTATAGATGTTACATTAGATAAACATTTGTTAGGTCGGCTAAAATTGACAACATGATTAATTTAGTTTAACAAGTACATTTTATGGAATAAAAGTGAATTTTTTTAAAAAATTTAAAAGACCAAAATAAAAATACGAGACTAAAATTCTCCCTGTTTGTTTTTATCTTTAAAAAATAAACCATATTTTTTTGTCTCACTTATTTTTAAAAGTGTTTTAAACATTTTCATAAATGGAATAACAAAAAGAAATTTAAAAAAATTAAGAAGAGAATTTTTATTTTAAAAGACAAAAGAAAAATGTTATCATATTCAAGAAATTAAAATCATATTTAACCCTTCGATATTTTATTTAAAGTTTTGATGAAAGCATGCATGTAGTTTTTTTTTTTTTTTTTTTTTGCTGATGGAAGCATGCATGCAGCTAAAAGCAAACATCAATTTTTCATTTTTTAAACTTTTTTTTTAACGGTTTAATGGGGTCGCAGAGGATCTTCAAGAATCCACTGGTGATGCCGATGGAAAGTGCATAGGTTCTAAGACCACAACGAATACCCTCATCACTGCAGCTTATGGACTTACTAACAATGGTACTATCTAAATATGATAGTAATATTTTATACCTAAACAAACAAAAAAAATCAATTTAGTAAGCTAAAGTATTTGTTTTATGTATAATACTTGCAGGTATAATCTTCACTGTATATCCTGTAATTGGATTTCAGAATCGTCTTCAAGCATCTGGGTCATGCTTAGATAGTCTTCAAGATGCAAAGATCACAGCATGTGCCTGGGATTCTAGGGTGAAGGGAGAGTTCTTTCACCAAACCACATTTAGCATCAGTTTGTCTGTTGCAAAAAAATTTATTGAAGATGTGCAAAAGCTAGTTCAATTGGAGCCGAAGGGATTTTGTGGCATAGAGCTTTACAATGGAATTCTCATGCGTTATGTCAAGGCTTCGAGTGCCTATTTGGGGAAGCAAGAGGATGCTTTAGACATTGATATCACTTACTACCGTAGCAAGGATCCAATGACTCCTAGGCTTTATGAAGACATTCTTGAAGAGGTTGAACAACTTGGGATTTTCAAATATGGAGGGCTACCTCATTGGGGTAAGAATAGGAACTTGGCATTTGAAGGAGCCATCAAGAAGTACAAAAATGCAGGGAGATTTTTAAGGGTTAAAGAGAAGTATGATTTACAAGGGCTTTTCTCAAGTACATGGACAGACCAAATGCTTGGGCTAAAGGATGGAGTGACAATATTGAAGGATGGGTGTGCATTAGAAGGTTTATGCATTTGCTCACAGGATAGTCATTGCAATCCAAGCAAAGATTACTATTGTAAACCAGGCAAAGTTTACAAGGAAGCAAGGGTTTGTACTCATTTGAAATCCAAATGAGACCAAATTTTACAGAAATTAAAGGACATTTTTACTACTATGTATATGATATAAGTGACAATATATAAAGATATAGTTTACATCTTACGAATAGTTAATAAAAGATTGTGCTGATTACAAAGTTGAAAGGCTAATATATTATGTGAAAGGCCATGTTTACTGATATATATATATATATATTACTTGACAAATTATAGGATTCAATTCAAGTATATCTTTGTATTAAAGTTTTAGTTATTGAAGATGGAAAAGATGTCTTTCGCACAATATTTTGCCACGTTCCTTATTGTTTCAGGTTTACAAATCCTCAGTATCAACCTTTTTATGAATTTATTTGTTTTATACTAATGTAATTTTTTAATTATCAATCAATTACATACTATTTTTTAAATAATTTTTAAAGTAATTATTATGAAATCTCTATTATATGACATTGTAAAAAAATTGTATTGTGAGTATATTAATTAAAGTGTTGGTTTTTTTTTTATTGTTTATGCATGTTTTGCAGAACTTAACAGTATTTGGTCTTTCTTAACTTTGTTATTCTCGTTATTTTAGTTGTTTCAATCAGAAGTGACAGTGGTTGCAGAAACTATATGTAAGGAAATGGTGCAACCAAAAGATCGAGTGTGGACTAATTTGCCACGAGTTATACAATTTCTCTCTGATCTTCTCAGAATGCATTATTGATTTAGGTTCAAATGCACAATGTGTTTGTTTCTACCGTTGTTTAGCTATAATTATAATAATTATGTACCCAAAATTCTAAGTTAACATGATATAAATAAGACGGAGCTTGATTTAATTTCTTACTAAAGTTTGGCTAAAATTTTAGTTAAATTATAATTTTGATTTTTTTTAATTTTTTATATGTAATTTTTATTTTTATTTTTTTACAATTTTAATCAAATTTCCAACTTTGCATAGGTCTTTTTATTATTATTTAGATCCAATTGAACCTTAGACCTAACATGTTCATTTAAAGTATTATAAAAAATATTTTCTATAATTAAAATGTAAAAAATAATATATATATATATATATATATATATATATATATATATATATATACAAAATTAAATATTAGACAAAAATTTAAAAAATAAGAGAACAGAAATTGAGGATTAAGAGTTGAAGGAGAATAAAAATTATAACTTTTTTAGGAAAACCAAAATTGTAATTTATTAGCCTAAAAATTTTGAACTTAAAAAAAAGGTACTATAATCAATTCAATAATTGAAGTAATTAATAAGCAAATAAACATTAAGAATTAGTGTTGATGATACTTGCTGAGTTAAAATCAACAGTATAAGGATCAGTCAGTAATATTCATAAACTTTTCAGAGTCATGATGCTTGGCTTGAAGTGCACCTTCAACCACACAATCTTCTCTCGTTAGCCTTCACTGTTCTTGGGCTTGCGAGACATGTATCACTTCTGTCAATGTGATCTTAGATAGATCCTTTGTGTTTTCCAGTGAGACTATAAATGTTTCATACCTCTCCAACACCATTACCAAAAAAAATTCAACAATTCTGCAAAATCACCACCCAACAACCTTGTTGGCAATATCCAACAATTTGTCTGTAATCCTTGACTGTCTCAGACTCTTTCATCTTTTGCAACTCAAATTCCCTCATTAGATTAAGCACCTGCATGCTACGTATTCTTTCATCTTCAGCATATTCCTTCTCTAGATAATCCCAAATTGCTTTTGCTGATTTGAGAGCCATGATTCTTGTGAAGATGATTTGAGAGACACCGGCAAATAGACACGACTTTGCCTTTGTCTTTTTTATTTTTTTTCTCCTTGTGAATTCTGATCTGGTTCATAGTAGGATCATCTGACAGCAGAAGTTTGTCATAATCCTCTTCAACAACTTCTCAAAGATCTAATGCCTCTAGGTAAGTCTTCATTCTGACTATCCAGAGATCATAACTTTCCCCAGTAAAGACGAGAAGAATGACTGGGAAAAAACTTATTTCAGAATCCATTAGAAATCAAAACATACAGGCTCCTCAAGAAGAGACTCTTGATACCAATTATTAGTTTTGTAGCAAAAAAATATAATAAACAAAGAAGAAGAGAGACAATACAATATGAAGAAAATATAATGATTTTTCTGAATCAAATTGTTCTTGGCAGTAATACAATATATAACAAAACAAAAATTAATCAGTTATTAATTTCAGAAAAATTGAAAATTAAAAATGATTTGCTCCTAAAATATACAAATCACTTATTGACTAGATTAATTCATAACTGAAATAAATAAAAACAAAATATGTAGTTACAAAAGTAATTTAAAAAAATTTAAACAGTTTCTTTAGCAAGTTTTTCTATGCAAGTTTTATCCATTGATGGCAGATGCAAGTTCTTTGACTCAACGTGATCGTCAGATGGGAGAACCTTCTACAGCAAGGGTGTCTACAATCTTCTTAATAGAGACAGCAAGAACTCATTCACCGAACCTGTTTTCTTGGCACTTTTTAATTGCATCTTCAATTGACTATCTTTGCCACTAGCTTGCGAAGCAAGAAAGATTTCGAGCTTCTTCCAAATTTCAAAAGAAGACTCACATCCAACAATTCTTGTATGAGGGCTCTCTGACATGGAGGATTGAAGCCAAGAAGCAAGAAGCTGATCTTCTTGTTCTCAATTTGTGTATTCTTCGTTGACTTTTCCGTTGTCTTGATCTTCTTCGTTTAGGTACAGAGTCGGTTTTCCTCCGGATTCTTGAATATGCTTCAGGAGTTTGTGGCCTCTGATAGAGAACACTGCTTGTTGTTTCCATGGTAAAAGTTTTTCTTCATTCAGCCTGATTGCTACAGGATTTGGAAAAGTTTGCGCAACAAAGCGTGACCCTGAAGCTTCACCCATTGCTGTAATGAAGCTCTGATAGGTATCTGCGCAGTGTGAGAGAAAGAGAGTAATCAAAGAGAGAAGGTGAATGAATAATGACTGTATTGAATTAAAACAATTACGAGAGATATTTATATAGCAGAGATAACAAAACATAATATTTTAAGAAGTAACAACCACACTTACTAACCATTAACAACAACAATTCTAACTAATGTTTAATTTAATCATTCCTTTCAGCGTCCAGTTTCCATGCTTTTGGTTCTCGAATTTTTTAGTATTCATTCATCTTTAACTTCATCATATCTCAATTATCAAAAGTAAAATGAATTTTGGTGTTTTCAACAAGGTTTGTCCATGGGAAGTTCAGTTTGGAGATGTCCATTTGATATCCATTCAGTGCTGTACATAGTGGCCAAGCCCATGACGGTTAATTTTTCAGCCCTTCATTCATTTATTTAGTTTGGAGATGAAATGCATTGCAAGTTCATCTATTTCCTTTTCTATTTAAACTCGTTAATTTGAGCCATGTTTGCTGTTAACAAGGTGCAACCAATGCAATATTAGACACCCCACAACTGTGTTAGCATATAATATTATTGAACTGAATCTTACAGCAGTAAGATTTTTGGATACTTGCTGGCATTGGACTGTAGCATGTTAGATACATATGTATTATATTATTGCTGCAAAATTGGAAAGTAACAATGCATGAAATAGTGTGCTATCTAGGTCATTTATTAGTGAGCTTTTCTTATTCTATGCATAGTTAATGCATAATTGAAATTCCTAGCTGCTTTGATCCAGGTTCTAACATTCCTAGCTGCTTTGATCCAGGTTCTAACATTCACCTAGATCAAGTCAATAGGCTCTGAATGGTTATGGATGGGGTATGAGAAAGGATCAATTACAGATGTGGATCAATTACATAACTTCTGTATATGAGTACTGATGATTATATAAGGCCTTTTCTGTATGAGTACTAATAAGTTACTAATACTAATCTCTGCTGACTTTACCAACTTATCCTAACAATACCTTCGTGCTAGGATGTATCTTCTGTCAACAATAGATTACATAAGAAAACTTATTTTTCTAGACATGAGTATGACAGTATATGATACTCAACTAGTATGTATGATGTAAACTTGTGAGGATAATAGTATCACAGATACTGTATACTCCAGATTATAAAGTTATACTTGTGTACGAACCAATCAACAATAGTCCTATGTCAATAAATGTAACTTTTTTATAGTATATACTCAATACACTGGTAATCAGCTCTTCATGATCAATATAACTTCAATGCCTGTGTAACTGTCCAGGAAGTTTATAAAAAAGCTTGCAGTTGCAGCTACTTCTCACATGCATGGTGGATGGAACTGGCAAGAAAATTTATATTTGTTGTCCAATGAATCAAGCAATTGATAAAATAATAGCTATTGCACCTCATCAAAACCGAGAGGATAGAATGGTCTGGATGGGAGAAATGGATGGTCTTTTAAACATGAAATCAGTATGCCAATGCTTGAATACTAATGCCACCAAAAGTCAAAAGACTCAAAACCAAGTGTTCAAGGGAATTTGGAGGTAGCTGGGTCCGTATAGGATCAAAATTATACTTTGAAGAGATGCTAAGTGTGACACCCTAAACCGGTGCACATGCTTTTCCTCAAAAACTTGTAAATGAACCTAAACATTCTCAAGAAGGAACTTTGAAATCCGAAAGGTAACTTGCATCTCTTAAATCCACAGTAATTAAAAAAATCGAATAGATAAAAAAATTTCACATAACTAAACTTTATTGACAAAACATTTACACTATATCGCCGCATACATTATAAACAATTCAAATCTTGTACACAAAATAAATCATGCACCTTTCGCAAAAGAAGTAAAGATTACGCAAGCCTCTGTGACCACCAAAATATATAAATAAGTATGTGTAGCAATAAATGTGCTTAAAGATAATGTTTGGTTAGACAAAGAGTAACATAATTATAACCCGCAAATAAAACAAAATAGTATCAAAGATAGAGTAATAGGACTCAAGTTGAGCCTAGATCAACCCAAAATAAATACATAAAAAGGAAAAACCTAGTACTCAGAGCAGTCCTAATTACAGTCAGACCTATATGTACGCCTATTGTACTCCATCCCCTGGCCTATCTAAACAATCTAACTAGATTGAAGCCCCTGGAAGATCATCATTGGGAGAGATGAATTTATTAACATGATTCTTTTATTTAATTGATTTATTAAGATGAATTTATTATATTAATGCTAATTGATTGCATTTAATTGCTAGAGAATGAATAAGGGGATGTCACCTAATAGGCTAATAATGTAATAGCACGTGCCTTGCAAGGGTGTTAAGTTTATAATTTATGATTTTCTTATATTATTATGTTTTTTTATAATATATTTATCAATTATTTTTAGAATTTACATATGTTAGTATATATGTAAAAAAAATTATGAAAATTCATATATATATATATATACACACACATATATATATATATAGTTTTACATTATAAATGTGTTATTAAATTTTTTTCTCTATAAAATAATACATATGAGATTGTCCATAAAAATGACAATAGACCCGCACACGTGGTAGTTACTCTCTCTATATCCGTCTCGCCAAATAAATACAATACATATAATATTGTACGTAGGGATAAACTAATTTATGTATTAATATTAGATTAAAAATAATTTATTAGTATTAATTAATTAACATAAATCTATTATATTAATATTAATATTAATTAATTGCATTTAATTTTTAGAAAATGAATAAGGGGACATGACATTAGCCTACCCGACAAATTTTTTTTTTATATAATATAAATAAATAGATATAGAGAGATAGAGAGATACTTTACAAAAATATATAAAGAGGGGGGGAGATGGAGAGGGGGTAGTATTTGACAAATTACATACTATTCAAGTATTCAATTATATTTGAAGGTTTTAGTTATTGGAGATGAGTAAGATGTCTTTCATGCAATATTTTGCTCTATTCCTTATCATTTCAGGTTTGCAAAATTTTGATATATGTTAATTTTTTATGAATTTATTTATTATATAAGTGTAAAAAAATTCACACTATTAATTGATTAAATATTATCTTTAAAAATATTTTTAAAGTAATTATTATAAAAAAAATGTCGTACATGAAATTTCTATTAAATAATAAATACCATTGTAAAAAAATTATACTGAGTGTATTTCGATTAAATTGTCTTTTATTCTCTATGCATGCATGTTTTGCATAACTTTGACATTTTGTTATTTTAGTTGTTTCAATCACAAGTGAAATGGTTGCACAGAAAATATGCACCGAGCAATTGCAGCTTGGACATGTGTAAACTACTTTGCGGAGAGTTATTTGAAGGCACCTTGGTTTCCGCTCAATGCGTTATTAAGAATCTTCAAGGTCCAAGGAGACCTAATCAATGTACTTCTTTCTATCGTTGTTAACCTATAATTATATCAGTAATGTACCCAAAATTCTCAATTAAATTTTGAGGATTGAATCACATGGATGGATCACTTTAATGGGTCAAGCGGGTTCAATTTTTTTTTAAGTCTTTAACATGGCAATTACTTCAATTTCTGTATCTCCCTGATTGTTTCCTGCACCTAATCCAGAATATAAGATTGCATTACAGGTGTTCCGAAAGCTTAAAAATATGCAGGAAACAAAATTGAAGGTGTAGGAAACAACTGTCCTCTCTAATATTATATGTTTTATCAGTGGTAAGAAAGTAATATATTATATGTTTACACAAGAAAAATATTATAAATTTTATGAAATATGTAATTTTCTGATAAAACTCTCAATTACTTATATAAGCTTTTATAAATTATAATCGAGTCAAAGTGTGTATTTTTCACCGACTCATATATGTATTTAGTATTATAGGAGCAAAATAGTATAAGTTAGAAAAATAAAATAATAAAATCAGTACCAATTTATTATCTCTTTTTATCTTTTAATTCATAAAAACCAAAGACAAATATAAAAAATTTACAACCAACAACAATTCATATAATATGTTGAATCAACTTTACTCTCGTGACTTAAAACTAAAGGATCCAAATTCAATTTAGAGTATATGTTATTAAATTTGAGGGAAAAAATGAAAGTGAAAAGTTAAGTGTAACAAAATATTAATCTAAAAATATTAAAAATAATCATTGAATTCAATTACATCTTACCTCTATTGTAAAAATTAAGTGTAATATTAATACTATTTATATATACTTTTGGTAATCAAATATTATTTTGATAATTTTAATATTCAGTAGTAATAACTTATGTATAATACAATTTTCGTTTAAATTAATAATTAAGGATAGAAATTAAATAATAATTTACTATGCATATATATGACTATACTATATTTTTTAATTCAACTTTACTCAAATCGTAAATACTATTATAGATGTTATAATAATTATTAATAATAATAATTTTTGTTCTTACCATTAATATTTTTTTAAATGAAAATATATTAAATGTTTTTATTTTATTTTATTAAAATCCTGAATTTTTTTACAGCATACTGAATATTTTATAGACATATAAATATTATAACATTGTATTGATACTTATTCTCATCTTGGCTAAATTTTTAAAATTAGTAACATTAAAACATAGTTTATGAAAAACAATAATTAAATGCAATGATTTTAAAAGATTTAAATTTAAAATAATTCATAATAATTTATTTTAATTAATAACTAAGGATATGGGTGAAGAAATAAATTATTATGTATATATACAAATATATTTTTTCAATTTAATTATTAAAATATACTTATGAAAAATTGAAATAATAAATAAGGAAATTATGGATATTTGGATAATTTTAAAGTAATATTTAAAAATAAAATAATAAATAATATTAATTAACATACTATCAATTATATTTTTATTTTTATTTGTGTGTTAATCTTTAATTAATTTACACGTGTATTTATTGTGGAGAAGAAAAGAAAAAGAATAAAATTGAAAATTCCACAACTATTTTATTAGAATCAAGAAAATTTATTATGATATTTTCATTACATTTATTTAATATCATTTAATACATCTATGGTATTTAACGCATTAAATATAATTTAATGATATTTAAAGATCTTTATTCAATATTAATTATAGTATTTACAACAAGTATTAAATGAATATCATTAAATAGCTTTAAATTATATTTAATGCTTTAAAAATAGTATCTCCTTCCCTAAAGATAAGATTTTTTTTAATTAACTTTTGCCTTAAGAAAGTTAGTTAATACACTTAATAATATTAAATTTGTTAACCCTTTAAAAAAACATTAAATTTATTAACAATATGTATTATTTTATCAAAATTATCCTTAAAATTATTCAGACTTATAATTTCTCTATTTTCACATAATTATTTTCTCACATAATATGTATTTATCTTTAATACATTTGAGTAAAAAAAAATCAATACAAAAAAAAAAACTTAAAAAGAGTCTTGTATAAACAAATTTTAAAAAAATAATCTTAAATGACAAATGTCATATCTTATATATATATATATATATATATATATATATATATATATATATATATATATAAAGAGAGAGAGAGAGAGAGAGAGGTAATGTTTGACAATCCTATTCGAGTATTCAAGTATCTTTGAAGGTTTTAGTTATTGGAGATAACTAAGATGGCTTTCATGCAATATTTTGTTTTGTTACTTATCATTTCAGGTTTGCAAATTATCTCTCTCTTTATATATATATATATATATATAATTAATTAATTTATTATATAATATAAGTGTTATCAAATTAATTAAAATTATCTTTAAAATGATTTTAAAAGTAGTTATTATAAAAAAAAATACCGTACATGGAATCTCTATTAAATAATAAATAACATTGTAAAAAAAATTATATTATGAGTGTATTTCAATTAAATTGTTTTTTATTCTCTATGCATGCATGTTTTGCCTAACTTTTCAGTATTTGGTCTTTGCTAACTTTGTTATTCTTGTTATTTAAGTTGTTTCAGTCACAAGTGAAATGGTTGCACAAAAAATATGTATAAATGTGGCGCAACCGAGCAACTGCGGCTTTGACGTATGTAAACTGCTTTGCAAAGAGTTATTCAAAGACACATTGGTCTCCGCCGAATGCATTATTAAGAATATTCATGGTCCAAGGGGAACTAACCAATGTACTTGTTTCTATCGTTGTTAACCTATAATTATATTAGTCTTGTACACAAAATTGTCAGTTAAATTATATAAATAAGATGCACTTGGTTTTTTAAAATTTCCGAGTTAAATTTTTAGGACTGGATCAAATGGATATATGTATCACTGTATTAAGTCATGCTGGTTAAATTTTTTAAGTTTTTCACTTGGCAATTACTTCGTGTACCTCCCACTTTGTTTCCTATTCCTGCACCTAATCCAGAGTATAAAATTACATTTCGCATTAGCTTTTCTTAAATGTAATTTTGCATTACAGATTAGGTGTTCCAAAAGCATAAAAATGTGCATGAAGAAAAATTGAAGGTGCAGGAAGCAACTACCCTTTTACATTAGTTATCTTTTTAAAAAAAGTTATTATAATTATTTAAAAATATATATTAGTATTAATTAAATTTAAATTAGAATCAAAATATATTTGCGTTATTAATTAATTTGAATTAGAAAACAAAATTATTTATTAGTTAGAATATTCTAATCATGTTTGGTTACTCTAATTAGAATAATTACGCTAATTAGAATAAAATATACGTTGTTATTATTAATGAATTTTAATTATAATATATAGTTATATTGTTAATTAGAATTTTATAATAACGAATGATCATATAACTATAACTTAATGAGAACAAATATGAAAATGTTATATAATGAAACATACGATATATGGTCGAAGGAACAAATGAAAAAGAGAAAGAAATATTCAATAAGAGAATGGACAAAATAAATGAAAAATAATAGAAAGAAAAGAGAGACATGAATTTACCCACGTATCTTCAAACTGAATTGAAACAAATATAAAGAATAAAAAATGTTAGTAATTGTTTATTCAACAAAAAAAAACAAAGAAAATGAAAAAACTATGATACATACATAAGTATTTATAGATGAAGTACTCATTTTTTTTGTTCCATAGAATTGAAATCAAATTATGCAGTATTTTTTAATTTAAATTTAAATTTGATTTGCTTTGATTCCACTATGCATTTAAATCAGAATATATATTTGTATTACCAATTAATGGAATCAGAATTCTTTGTATAATCAATTTGAATATTTAAATAATGAAAATTATATTCATTATAATTATTTTAATTAATATAATTCAGAATACATTCAGAAAAAAATGTAACTCAGTATTTAAAAAAAACTAATCAAAAATAATAAAGTTTTAATATGAGTATTTTTAACGAATAAAAAATCTGAATAGATTCCATAAACTTAATAAATTTATCATCAAATTATATAATGAATAGTTAATGAAAAATATAATAATTATTATTTTTTATTCTGAAAATTTTTTGAATTTTGAACTAACTAATATTATTGTTTAGAATCGCATTTATTATTCTGAACTATTTGTCATTCTTATTATTATTGATAGTTTATATCTTCAAAAATAGAAATAAGAATATTTTTATGTCAAATGTTTAACAATAGCATAATAGAATAAATTGAATATTAAAACAGAATATTTTTACAATATAATGAAAATATTGGAGGGAATGAATCTGAATTATTTGTCATTCTTATTGTTTAGATTGATAGTTTAACCTTCTTATATATCAATCATGTAGCCAAAGTTCTTAGTTAACATATTATAATATAAATAAGATAACAATTGGTTTTTAAAAAATTCTCAATTATATTTTCAGGATTGGATCACCATATCGAATCAAGCGGGTTAAACTTATTTAAGTCTTTCACTTGACAATTACTTCATGCACCTCCTCCCTCATTGCTTCATGCACCTAATCCAGAATATAAAATTAAATTTCAAATTACCTTTTTTGAAATGTAATTTTGCATTACATATTAGGTGTTCTGAAAGCTTAAAAATGTGCATGAAACAAAAGTGAATATGCAAGAAGCAACTGTCCATTCCCTTTAGTTAAAAAAAAACTAAAAGATACATTCAAAATCATCGTGGAAGGCATCCCAAAGGTTGGTACTTGGACATGGCAATGAAACCCGCACCCGTGAGTATCCGTCTAAACTCGTCACGACTTTGACAAGAAATACTTGAGTTGACCGGGTACGGGTTCGGGTTTGATGATTACTCGACTTTTTTAATCGGGGTTAGGGTCAGGGACGGGAATATCACTACTTGTCCCATACTCATTCCCGTACCCGGTCCAATGATGAAGTTATTAAAATTTTATTATAAATTTTACATAATTTAAGATTCTTTTCTTGATGATTTTTGTAGACAAATGTGTTGTGATGAATTTATTGATATATAAGTAATTAAAAATAAATATGTAACAATCAATTTATTTTTTTTAAAATCATATTTTCAATATAAATTTTTTACAATTTTTTTTATAAATCTGAATCGGGGACGGGGATACCCAATACCCAATTAGTACGGGGATGGGATAACAAATTTTTAATATGTCGGGTATTGGGGACAGGTATGGGTATATGTTGGGGAGTCGAAGTCGAAGACTGGGGAGACAATACTCATCCCTGCTCCGTTGCCATTCCAACCACTAATCATCATATGCAACACATGCAACCTGCAAATCATTGAGAAAAGAAAAAAAGATCTACAAAAAGACATGTGAACATAGACCAAACCCATGAAAGAAGATAAAAGCATAATCTAAATTTATAGTTAGGGGTACATGCTTATTTCTAAGGAAATCTTCACTAATGAAAATCATCATCTAGGCATGCACTTTTTAATTTGTTTTTGATACATTTTTTTAACTATAGTTAATTAGTTTGCCTATATTTGATTATTTTTACTAAATTTCTTCTTAAATAAAAATTTGTTATTGTATTACTCAGACTTAACAAGCCTTCCTACTCAGTTGCTAACCGAGTAGTTTATTGATGTGATCCTTATTAGGAGCGAATCGCTTGGTACAAGTCACGGAATCGGATGACACCACTTCCAGAGATGGAAGATAAGTCAGGGATAGACGCCACAAAAGTTCAACCTTGATAAGTCCAGAATTGATTCGACAAGAAACCCAGAGAAAAGCTCTCACGAAATACACAAGTATTTTCTGAAGAAGAAAAAAATTCAAAAGTCCCTTTCTTCAAAAATAGTTGAATACATACACTGTAGGCCTTCAGCAATCAAGATTCTTGGAAGTGTCTCTAGGTCTTTGTCCTTCTCCACTTGGACTTTGTCAAATATGACTGCTACCATTTGTTGGAGGGTATTCTCTACCTGTTTAGTCTTATCCTTGGTTATAAGTCCCTGTATTTAGGCAGTTTTAGAATTTTCATCACCTACTTGAAATCCAAAAAATCTAGTAGATATAATTAATGTAAAAGAAAAACTCTATCTTCTACCTTAAAGATAAAAATTTCCACCAAAATTGAATATTCTCTATTATTAGAGAAAAAATAAGACAAAATCATATAATTTTCTTATTTACATTATTTTACGTAAAAAATTGAGATCATGTCCTCTGAATTTATCTCTATAAAAAAGGTTATCAGGGTTCAAGTAAACTAATTAATTTCAATCTTAAATTCTGATGTCTGCTCTTTGTTCATCCACCTCTAACTTGAGTATTGAAGTGTCTTTGTAGGTGTAACCCACCATCATATCCGGAGAATATAACTGTAATAAAATTTTATCAAAATCAATAAGAACATTTGGCACTCCATGTGAAGCCCAACAAAACTGTGCCCCGCCACACTAATTAGAGGCTCTATTCTTTTAACCGTTTGACTACTTAGTCTCCGCCATCACGGTTCTATCTCTTCAACCCCCTCATTATTTTCTCTACTTTATTCCTATGCGAATTAGAACGTTATATACATCATTTACCATATTTGGTATGCATATTCTATACCACACATGCTATATACCACTTATATATGCCTGCGGCATGCACCGCAAACATGGCATCAACTCTTCTTAATTTGGGGAATGCCTATTCTATGTAATATATTTGCGTAATTTGTGAAGTGGTTAAGAATTGTACATGGTCATAACCATTAGACCATGCCAATAATGGCTCACGGATTATGTGCCAATACAATTATTTGAATTGATATAAGGCTATCTAGCATGACCATATATTATCCTACATGTTGCAACGCAATAGGCCTATATATATCATGAGATATTAATTTAATACCTTGATGCCTTGAATAGCTTTTTATGCTAACAGGTAAAATATGTATTCAATAATTGATTATGAGGAGAGATTAGACCTCGATAAATGCTTATGTCATATAAACAAGTTAATTAGAATTATCTTTTATAAACTCTAACCTATTTATTTTCACCTTTATCTCGTTTTGACTAGCAATTATTTTAATTTTGATAGTTTAATATTACTTTTATTCCTATATATAACAAACAAGCGTGAACATTTTTTGGTCTAAAATATAAGAAATATATTATCACTTTCAAATATATTAATTTATAACAAACAAGCGTGAACTATTTTTAATTATTTACTGTAAAGTCTGTTAATGAGATAAGTCAAATTTATTGGTGGAAAAGTTTATCTCTTAAAAAATGAGTAGTGTTTTTAAATGTAACCACCCACTTAAACCTTTAATCTATAGGTATTTTTGAAATAAAACTTAAATTTATGATAATATTATTAATTAAAATTAAACAATTTAACTATCTTTATTGATTTTGTTAAATTAAATATTTATTTCTTATATACAACAACAAATGTAATAGTTTATAGTTTTTCTTCATTGGCGTTTTGGTCGATTAGTCTGTTTAGAAATATATATGCTATACCTATATAAAAACTTTAATAATACCTTTGATCCTATATACCGTAAGAAACATCAGACAAATTACCAAGATCAAGAAAAATGATTAAATGAGTTGTTTTCAATTAATACTACTATAAATTCAAATTTTATTTTAAAAAAACCTTTAAAGTTTAAAAATTATAAGTAATGATCACATTTAATGTTAATACTCTTAATTGAATGAGTAAATACTTAATAATATAGAATTAATAATAAATTAAGAATATACAAAAAAATTGAACACTGAGTAAGTTTGGAAAATAATCTTTGTAAATATTTCTTCTAATTATGATTAAAGATAAACATAATTTATTTCCTATAAATAAGACCAAAAAGTAATATAAAATAAATTTTGAAGTAGATTAACAGGTCGGCTTTCATGACTGGCTTGTTATTTATACTCCTGTTTCTAACCGTTCACTTTGCTAGCTGCGGTTCCCTACTTCGGTGACCTCGAATGGTTGCTCTTCATTCTGCGTTCTCTTTTGTTGTTTGAGAGGGGGCAACCATCTTACTGGTTCCCACTTCCGGTTATCAACTCCATATATTATGATAATAATATTTTTATCAAGCATAAGCTCTATTATAAGTCATAGAGCTTATAAATACATCTATATTCTATCCTCATTTTTTTTAACTTATAGTTTGGGAGTTAGTTTTTGTCTTATTTAATTTAAAAAAAAGAATACATAAATGGAATAAAAAATTGAAAGAACTTACTATCAATTTGAAGATCCGGAAATAATGATAAATGAAAGAATTCAGAAGGGTGTGTTTAATTTGTATTTTTATTTTCTGGTTTCATTTCTTAAAAATTATTTTTATTTTCAAAAAATTAAAATTTTAAAAATATGTTTCGTTTGACTTCTTTTTAGATTTATTTCAAATTATATTCTTTATCACAGCGTTTTCATTTTACCCAGAATGAAGTTTTTGGTTTCAAGAGATTTTATTATTTCTAGTTTTTGGTTCGTTTGGAAAAATATTTTCATTGAGAATGAAAACAAATCCAATCAAAGACATTTTCATCACTATTTTTTATTTTCAGTAAAAATGAAAACAGAAAACAATCAAATCAAACATCCCCTACATTATTGACATTTAGTGGTGTGCTCATTTCAAAATTTCTGCTTTGTCCCAAAGTCAAGCTTTAAAAAATTGTTAAATCTAGACCTTGAGTTTTTTAAACAAGCTAGATTTATAAAATATTTCATCTTCTCTTAATTTTATTCTCTTCAAGTATTTAATTTGTTCAAAGAAAAAAAAAATGAAAGTGAGAAGATGGATACAGAGGAAGTGAGAAATGCTCGCAGAAGAAAATGCCAGCACTGTTGCTGCTACTAATCCTACAACAATATATATAGATGGCAAAGAAAAGGTGAAGTTTATGAAGCATGGCCGTTTGTGACAGTTTAAAATAAAAGTAATACAAGCAAGCTCATTTTTCTTACGACCTTATAAGCGTAATCTATGAATCCATCTCTGTTTTCTTTCATCAAACAAGTTTTTAAGTTTTCTAAATTTTAAAAAACAAAACTGTTTTTAAACACAATGATCAAACATGGCCTAACTCTTCAATTCAAAACATGAGCAAATCCAATATATTATTTATTTATGTTTGATTATTTGGCCAACCTCAATTGGATAAGATTTTTGTTGTTGTTATTGACTTACTGTTCAATTATATATACGGAGGCTCGTTATGATTTGATTTCTTTTATGAAAAAAAAAAAACTAGATTGTACGATTTCTGTTTAGGCAACTACCATTTTTTCAAAGTTAATTATGAGCCATTGAATTAATTAAGGTCATGAAATATTATGAATAAAAGTTCAAGGAAATATACACTCTAAGTTTTGTACGATCTAGGTTTTGTTTTTACCCTATCTAACATTAGAGCAGACTCTCCCAACTCAACATGCTCCAGTTTTAGCTAAGCATGATATCTTCCATGAACAAAAGAAAAAGTGCCTGATATCTTCCATGAACAAAAATAAGTGCACGATATCTTCCATGCATCCACACCTGCAGCATAATAAACGAATCAATTAGACAAAAAAAATCAGTAAATGAATTTGACAAGGCTAACATGCATGATAGGTCTACGTATATATAGCTTAAACTATGTGCTTTTCAATGACATAAGAGCACATAACATGGGGAGGTAGAGGAAGCGAGTACCTTGATTCTTCATTGTTTTTCTTCAGAATGCCACACAACGTCTTGCAACCCTGATGATGATGAAAAGTTTTTGTAGAACTGCAATTTAGTCAACAAATAAGGTTAGGATCAATCAGCAACAAAACTAAGACATTGACAATCTGACATGATGCATTTCATTAATTGTTCCCTCCTTAAAAATTAAAATACATAGGAAATTAAACATAGACTACATAGTTCATAAAAAAGGTGGAAGGCATCACTTGTAAAAGAACTAGAAACATAGGTTCTAACAGAGAAAATAACAGAAAAGAAGAGCAGAATGAAAGAGATTTTTTTTCTTGTTCCCCAAAACCAGTCACAATTAAAATGTTACACATGCCTTGTGAAACTCTAGTGTGTCACCCCCGGTCTTTCGCAGCTCCACCATGTGCAAGGAGGGAGCCACTTCAAAAACCTGTAATCATATTCAATAGATCAAAAACAGAATTCATATCACTATCTCAGCAATTAGATGAATAAGGAAACAGAAGAAGAAACTGGAATTATTACTATTCTTAGCCACACACATTTTGCTACCAAATGAGTACCACAGAGAAGGCCTACAATCATAAAGGAATGGCTCAGTACCTCTGTAGCAACTGAAAGGTGACCCTTCCTTCCACTCTTATCACCTTGCAGCTTCATCTGAAAAATTTAAATCTAATTAAGTTTGAATAGTCTAGAACTTTGTTTTCTTCTTGAGTAAACTATTAATTAACCCCGTAAGTTATAATGACTGAATATTTTAGTCCTTGAAATTAGAAAAAGAAATTTTAGTTCTTGAAATTAATAACTATCAATCATTTTAGTTACTGATTTAATCCTGACTTTAGCAATTATCGGACAATACGGTGATTTCAGTCCCTTTGGTATACGTGATCAATCAATTTAGTCCCTGACATTGTTGTGCATCAATCGATTTGATCCCTACTGGCAAATGATTGTCAAATATAGACTAAACCTATGATGCTTGTCATATTCAAGAACTAAATTGTCTGATTTTATAATGTTAGGGACAAAACTGACTAGTAGTGCCCATTCTAAGGGCTAAACTAATGAATACTTGTCAAAGGCAAGGATTCATTTTATTTTGTTTTTTTTGAAATATAAAGAATTAAACTAACCAATACTTATCATTTTAGAGACTAATTTTGTGTATTACTGTTCCTCCTTTACAAAAATCGATCACATGAAAGATAGATCTTGGAAAAGAGATAATGCAGACTAATGTAGGTAATAATTGTGCTGAGAAATATTATAACCTTATAATTTCGCTTGTGAACATTAAATCCCAGAGGCTTGGCAGCTTCCTCAATTTTTGACATGATTTCATTTGCAGGGCGCTGTGAGGTAAAATGTGTTTCTCTCTTAACAGACCCTTGCTGTATTGAGTTTAAACAAAATGGAGAACAAAGCATTATTAGCTTGAAAGAATTATTATATCTAATTATCAATAGTATTTTGTTAGCCAATTACCTAGGGAAATCAACTGAATTCGGATCAAGCTCTTATTAGTTAAACATAAATCAACCAAAATTTGATTCAGAAACTAAGTAGTTCACAATTTTCAAAGTGACCTTGTAATTTGATTAAAATCTTTATAATGCATAACATTTTAGCATGATGAAAGAATTCTAATCTTTACCTGCTTCTCAAACAAATTTTCAAGGTTGAAGCTTTGTGACCTAGATATGAGCTCAAAAGCATTCATTGACACGGGTTTCTCTTTTCTCTCTGTCACAAGATTTTCCTACATATCAAAGAGAACAAATAAATTACACATAGAAAACAGCTTCTATAGAATCTTTCTTGTATTTCCAAAGTATAATAAGCAAATCTTTGCAAAGTAAATAAAAAAAGGATAGAAATATTGTCAAGAACACAACACCTTAGAATCATTGAAAGCAGCAGCAACATCATCTACATTGATATCCTCTTCCATTATAAAAGTTGCTTGTTTGTATCCTTTTTTGAACCATTCATCTTCTAAGAGTTCAGGAACTTTTATCCTCTGCAAAAACCAACCCAATGTTAATGCTAATAAAACTATATTCCAACTGCAAGATACTCTTTAACCACCTAAAAGAGTATACTCTTGAAGGATAATTACAGGATTAGAATTACAAAGAACAGAATCAACACAAAAGGGACAAAAAAAATACTACGTCCATCCCAGTATGTAAGATCATTTTTGAAAAAATTTCTTGTCCCTTTCTATAACACTTCATTCAAATTGTTTCGTGCATTATTTTTTGACCCAAATACTTCTAATTACGTTACAATTTTTATAGTAAATAAACAATAAATGTTATAATTTAATAAGATAAGTTCATTCTCTCTGTTGTAAGAATTGGAAAAGATAATTAGTAGCACATTAATTAATCAGGTAGAAAGTAATTAGATGAAAAGAATGAGATAAGTCCTAATAAATTGAGGTAATTTTGAAAAAAATACAAAATATTAATAAATTTAAAGTTACTAATTAAATTAATTAACTTTTTTAATTTAGTAAATTAATTAAAAAAAGTCTTATATACAAGACTGAGAAGAAAGCATTTAGTTCAGAACTCACTGTTAGAGGGTTTGGATCAAGAATAAGCTTCAATAGTTTCTTTGCCTCAGGAGAAAACCATGATGGACATGTAAATTGGGCCCTGCCAATCTGGAAAATATGTTCAGATTTAGACATATAGCAACTTTTCTTTCATTCTTCTCATGGATGATATTCTGAAATTACTTACTTTTTTGTACAGTGCCGCATGATTTGGCTCATCAAAGGGCAAATACCCGGCCATAAGCACAAAGAGGATGACTCCACATGACCAGATATCAGATGTAGAACCAACATAACCTCTATCATTAAGCACCTAACACAAATTGCACACCACATTACATTCCCTGCAATTTTAGGGTCAAATCTAGTCCTTAATCTGATCCAAAAAATATATAAAGTAGGTACCTCAGGAGCAACATAATTTGGAGTTCCACAAGCAGTTCGGAGAAGTTCATCCTCCTGTAATAAATAATTAATAATTGAAGAATTAAACAGGGTCCTAATTTCATGCAAATGAAAGCAAAGATTAGACAGCTGAGACATTAGAAGGAATTCCATTATGTCAGAAACAACTAGCAACAAATAGGGGATGCTTTCAAGTTTCAATACTTATAGTTTCTCATGGCCAAATCAGAAGAAATTCATAACATGCACATGCATAAGCTAATTGTATGGCAGATGTGAGCGTATATACATATATAATCTTACCTGTTGTGCATATGTACTCAATCCAAAATCTGTAACTTTCAGAACACCATTTGAGTCCAGAAGAAGATTCTCTGGCTGCAAAGTACATTGAACATTTAATGAGTCTGATGCTTAATTTAACTCAAAAAGAAAAATAATTGATTCCTGCTCACACAATTGACTTATCAATCAACCGGTTAATTAAATTACAGGAGAGGATCATGGTAGATGATAGACCTTCAAATCTCTGTGGTACACGCCTCTGCTGTGGCAATAATCAACGGCATTGATTAATTGATGGAAATATCTTCTTGCTTCATCCTCTTTAAGTTTCCCATTTTTAGCCTAGAAATCAAATTAAGAGGCAAAGTCATTTAGATGCAAGATCCAAGGAAAATATTAATTAATGTACTTACAACTATTCCAATAAGAGAAAAAAAATAAAGGAATATATATATATATATATATATATATATATATATATATATAATATGAAATAAATGAGCAACTTACTATTTTGTTAAATAGTTCTCCTCCATTAACCAACTCTAGGACAATATAGATCTTTGTTTTGCTTGCCATCACCTATACTTGAAGAGAGAACTGTTAATGACTGAGTACATGCATAACATAACATACATATACACAAATGGTGAGAGAGCTCAAGTTCCATTAATTGTAAACTGATCAATTAATCTCCTTTAGACTTTGGAGTCATGAGTAGTATTAATTATTTAAGAGTGGTTTTAGAAAAATATTACACTTACTTACAGATACATATAATACTAATAATTAAATTAATCAATCTTTTTAATATGCACAAATTAGTTAATAATATCTTATAATTAAGGATAGATAGAGTATTAGTTATTATTTTTTTTAACTATCGTAATTACTTATGTTACCACGTGACGGATTTATAATCAAAGGATGCATTAATTACCATCGAAATAAAGTCCACTAAAGCAAGTCAACTCCCGTATGGTCCATTTGGTAGGGGAAATGAAAATAGAAGAGAGATTTTTTAATTAAAGTAGACGGTAGAAAATAAAGATTCACATGATTTTTTCTCTTACCTAATACACGAGTAAATTTCACTCTTTCATTTTTAATTATAAGATTATTTAAAAAAAATTATAAATTTTTTCTAAATTTTATATGCATTAATTATTTTTTACTTATTATTTAATTATTCTTTCTTCAAATAAGTAAGTGGATAGAGAGAAAATAAAAAAATAATTTAAAATAATAATACAAATAATTGACAAATTTAATGCGATAATTATTTTTCTTACGAAATCTGAATGAATTAAAAGAGTCTTATAATTATGAATAAAAAGAGAAATACATTATTCAGATCCGTTTTTATATATAATTTTTAATTAACTAATTTATTAAAATTGAAAAAAATAATTAATTTAATTTATAGTAATAAATTTATCTTAAATTTATAATTTTTTTCTAAAATTATCTTTATTATTAATATTTTTTTTCTCTTCTAATTATTTATCAATATATTTTTTCTCTTTTTTAATAAGAAATATATTTTGTTTAAAAATAATTAATACAACAAATATTATAAATTAGGTTGAAAAGAAATCACGTCTCAAACTTACTTCATATAAATAGGAATCAATGGATATTTTTTATTTTTTATTTCTTCTTGTCTCTTTATCAGTAAGTTTTTTAAGATTCAATTTATCAGTATGTACCCAAAAAAAAGCATGTCGGTGAACCTTGGAAAAATAATAACAGGTCGCTTTCAATAAAGGACCACGGACTGGGCGTTTAAAATTACATATTAAAATATATTTTTTATCACTATAATATTAAAATATTTGAAATTTATTTATAGAAATTCTGAGTATATTTTTTTGTTATCATCAAATATAAACATGTGATATTTTAGGTTTGAATGGAATTCGACAGATATGATGTTACGCGTGTCAATATTAAAAAATCAACACATCAAATTTTAGTTTACATATCAGAAGGATCAGATATTGACACATAAGATTGAATTTTTCAAATCAAATCCTCAACCGAAATATCATATATCTACGTCTTAAAAGGATAAAAATATATTCAAAATTTCTATGGACAAATTTTAAACATTTGAATATTGAAAAAAAAATATTTTACTCAAATTAAAAATAATGGGTGATGCGAACTATAATTAAAAAAATATTTTATATTAACATTGCATGATAATAAAACTTATAAATATAATAAATAGTATAACGTAAAAGAAAAAAAATATTTATATAAAGTGAGTAAAAAATTAAATGTAAGAAAATCAGGATTATAAAATTAAATTAATATTGGGCCCGCGGCCTCACCCCGTCAGTACCAAGCAGCTCAGATAACCTTATTTAATTTTATTTCTTTAGGCATTCTGAACTCTGCTACATCACCACATATCAGATGCTTGAGTTTCATTGGTTGTTTCAAGATACAAGTAAGACCATCATCACCCAATAAAAATGCCATATAATGCAGGATTTTATTTTATTTTATTGTAAAATAAAAAAAAAGCATCATTATTTTCGGATGACTAATTATAAGTTTGTAATAACATTATTAGCAATAATAATTTTATAAGAATATTTCTAGCCGTTTTTCAGATAAAGAGAAATCAGAAAACTGCGTCATACCTCGTAAATTTTGACAACGTTTGGATGATTGATCATCTTCATCGCAGAAATTTCTTTCTTCAGCTGGCAACATCAAAGACAAGAGAAAAAAAACGTAAAAATTCAATTAATTATGTGCACAAGAAGCACAAACTACAAATTAAAGCTACATTATTAATGAGCAACCTTAAACAAATTAAAAATTAAAGTTGATTAAAATTAAAAAAACAAAACAACAACAAACAAACACCGTGTAAATTAACTTGTTTGAGATTGATTCAGCTTAACTAAACCGAAGGTTGAGGTGGATAATAATCTTATTTAACTCAAATAAAACTGTCTTATATGAAATATATATCTAAAAGAAAACGAAATTCATATAATACGTGCCTGTTCCATCATCTTGTGGCGGAGGACATGGTTACGATCAAGGATTTTGATGGCAACATGGTTACCATTCTCAACGTTCTTAGCGAACTTGACCTTAGCAAAGCTTCCCTCGCCAATGGTTTTTCCCAGCTCGTACTTTCCCACGCGGGTACGAGGTCTCACGGCCTGCTTCCCGCTCATTGTTCTGTTCCTTTTGTTTCCCACAAATAACGTTTTCCAAACTTGTGTGGTGTGTTACGATAGATGTTCAAATGAGCCTCTTAATTACTACTTGGTTCAAATATTGTGTGTGTGTGTGTGTATGCTTGAGCTGGATGATGATGACGAATCACGAAAGTAGGGAAGGAGGGAGAGAGATATGAATAGATAGAGAGTGTTTGAATTGGGTGGGGATATGGTCCCTCAGTTGTTGTGGTTGTTTGAGGATCAAAGGAAGACAAAAACATAAAAATGCTAAACCAACCATGTCTTAACGTTCCATAACTTCGATGGTTTTGCTTGCTTTCCTCAGGCACCTTCCTGGAAATTGCCTCATTTTTTGCTTTCCCTATATACTCCTTTTTTTCTATGTTTTAACCTTACCATAAGTAGCCCCCTCCATCTCCATTTACAGTATGCAATTTAAATTACCGTGTTTCATTTACTTGCATGTTTGACATCTGGCGGAATAATCGAAAACCACGTTAAATAATATTAAACAAATATTTATGTTCTGTCATCTTACACAATTATTTATGTCATAGAATGTAATCGTCTTCGAAGCTCATGAGTTAGTGAATCTTAAGAGAAATTTCTCTTAAGTTATTACTAATGTCAATCTGTAACAACGGTGATGCCCTTTCCTCTATTTATAGTGGGCATTCCTTGGCGGTTGAGAATGATTCCACCCTCTCCTTAGGATGTCAGGTGACAATCACACATTGGTGTAGTAATTATCTTTGTGTTAGAGTTTATGTGTCCCTTGGCATGTCAAGGAACAATGTCTCCTTTGACATGTTAAGATATAATGCTCTTTGTGGAGTGTTAAAAATTGACTAACGACCGACATAGTAAGTCATCCTTAGAAAAGTGATTTTTATAGTATTAATTTTCATCTCCATCATTTTTTTAATTAAAATTTAATGATTTTAATAAATAATTAATCTTAACTATTAAATTTTAAGAAAATAAAAATAGAATAAAAAGTAATTTTTAAAATATGTTGACCTCTCCCTCTCTTTCTTTATTTATATATATATATATATATATATATATATATATATATATTAATTACTGTGTGTCAAACATATTTATTAAGACATTTAAATACTTAAATATCATTGTTATTGTTCAAGTAGTGAATTGAACTTGTATGTCTTAATAAGATATGGAATCTTGTGAATAAACAAATAATGTAGAATTTGGAAAGAAACTTCCCTAAAGGAGGTGCATGTGTTTGGAACAACTTAGAAAATTAGATTATTCCAATAATTGATTATAATTTAAAATTAATCTTTGTTTGGATAACATTAATGAAAACGACGTAAAGATAATTAGTTTTGTTTGGATAAAAAATAGTTTTTATATAATAAAAAATTATAAAAATAACTAAAATGAAAAATGAATTATTGAAAAACAATCATAAGCTACTCATTTTCATATTCATAAAAACAACTTGTTTTGGAATTATTTTTTTTACTAAATTTAGTTTATGTCTCACATTCTGAAATTATTTTTTCTTCTTCATGAAAATAACTAAAATTAGGGGAAATAATCTTTCACAAACATGCTTAATTTTAATTTCACTTACCTAACTCCGTATGTAACTATTAAAGCCTCAATTATAATTAAATTGGTAAATATCCACCATAATATGCTTCACCAATGAGGTTGTACAAATTTTTGTGATGTAAAAAAATGCATTTTCTATAATAATAAACTTAATTAAATATACATAAAATGGTTGAATGTGAAATAATTATTGTTAGGAGTTAGATATCAAAAGTTTTGAAGATAGTTTTGTAACTGCAGTTATTATAAAAAAAATTAATGTCTATGATGTAAAATAGTTTTATATCAATTACTTAATTATAAATTATCGTTTAAATTATTTTAAAATAATTATTTTAAAAAATAATAAATTTATTACATTTGTGATTAAATAATCATCTAAACTTTTTTAGGTATAACTTTTTTTCTCATGATGATATGCACACAAACAGACTATGGGAGAAGGCCTTTTGAGCAGCTAACAATGATCATCCGGAACAAAATTGCTTTTGCATTATTATTTATCTTGTTGCATTATTGCTCTTGTGACGTAAGAAACTTAGTAGAATTGCCTTCATATGAAATTAAAACTGCAGTATATATCTCTTTTTTTTTTTGGTATATTGTTATTGGATACTTTCTTTTTTGTTGTGGTCAATGTGGTCTACATTTGAATTCACAAATATGCACAAATTATTTTTTAAGTTGAATGTCGGTTTTAGATTGAGACAGAAAGGCTCATAAAACTATTTTTTATGATTTTTAGTGACATACACACTTAATATTTAAATATATAATTATATACTCAATTATAGTGTAGTAAGTTTTGTTTTTGTATAGTACTATATTATTATTATTTTAATTTAGATAATATTTATAAAAATAAATTAAAAATAGTAAATAATTCTGTTGTTCTATTTTATTAAATACGAATATGTTGAAGAGAGAATAAAACTTTAAACTTAAATAAAAATTGTCATAATTTATGATAATAAACTACTTAGTTGTGTAAAAAGAAACTACTTAGTCAAGATACAGGTCTCTATATTGATGTGTTAAATATTTTTTATATTGATGTGTTAAAAACTTAAAATTTAAAAATTAATTTTGAATCAATATTAATTAATAAAATAATAATCTTTAATTTTTGTTTATCTAAAATATTTTTAATTTCATATACTGTATTCAGATCAAAGTTTTAAATGAAATTGAAATTAAAATTAATTAAATTTAAGTAATATTACTTTGAAGAAATAAAAATTACAAATGAAAAAATAAATCTAGATACTTAATACAGGAGAAATTACGTGCCTTAAAAAAAAGAAGAAAAAAAAGAGTTAAGGACACTCTTATTTAAAAGTGAGAGCTTAGGTTTATAATATAATAGTGGATTACTTCTCTATTACTATTAAACCAATTTCTTAGAATCTGTTTGTTAGATGCAATGGCAATCTAATCAAATAAAAACTAAAAAAAGTGTGGAACAAATTGAGAAAGGTTATTCGGTAATCTCAAATTAAGTCTTGGATATGCAGATATTAAATTTTGAGAGGAAATTTTGATATTTATAATAGTCTTATCTCATTCGAATAAAATTACCACCCATAGAGTAAACATGTATAATAATAATAAATAAATAAATAACCAAATTTTTAGATTTTGAGTGAGTGGAGTTAATTTAATAAAAAAAATTGAATTGACAACAATTATTATTATAAAAGGATAAAAATATAAATGCTAAAATGATATAAGTTATATATAATTAAACAAAGAAGTAAAAAAAAGTTTAATATAATTATTAAAATTTAGTTAGTGGGTTCAAGATTCTAAGTTTATGTATTTATAAATTCTAAAGCATTAAAAGGCTTTTTTTTTTTACTTAAGATAAATTATATTGACCTCCCTCAAAGTTTAACTTGATTTCACTTAGCATTTTTGTTATTTCAAAAGTTACACTCGCCTCTTTCGAAATTCATTTATCATTTTACTTGCATTTTTTCATCAAATGATTGAAATTGCACTAACATTTCGTAAAGAATAGTGATGTAATTTTTAAAAATAAGAAGAACATTAGTGTAATCACAAATTAAGTCTAGTGAAGTTAGCATAATTTTTCCTTAAAATATAATTGAGTTTTGACTTAATTGATTTCAAATTATAGAAATAGCTAGGAAGTAAAATACGAATAATTATTCATTGCGATATTTAATTATAATTTTTCATAAATAGAGAGCATATTGCCACCCTCACATATAAATATAGGTCATGAAAGTACATACTCCTAAGTAATTTCCTTAACGAAATTGGAAATGCCATCTTGAATTATTCTAAAATAACTCTATATTTATTGAAGCATTCCACAACTTCGTTATAAATTTCCTTATCCTAATTTCATTATTTTGAGGAGGTAAAATATCTTACGATACAACATACTTGTACCAGAAATATGTACCAACTTGTACCATAAACGTTTTTCTGTTTTTTTTTTTTTTTTGTACCAAAAAACTTGTACCGTAAATGATTATCTTGAAGAGGTAAAATACCTTACAATACAAATCTGATTGTAGCTTTAAAAATAAAATTAAAAAATGAAATGTGAGAAGATCAAAGATAGGATTTTAATTCGAAAGTATATACCCTAATGTGTAAATATATATCCAGATGTTTCGTATTTAAGATGGGTCTCTCATTAATAATTAAGAAAGTTCAAAAATATTTAATCAACAAATAAGAATGTCTTTCCTTCAGTTATCAAAAAATAAAATAAAAAGGTCCAAAAATAGACATTATTGGCTTATGGATGGAACATGGACAGCACAAAAGTCACAATGGAAATGGTCCACGTATATAGCGGACCAGATATTTCTTTAGATCATGGTCCTACCCTTGTGGTTATCCTTCATTGTACCAACCATATGTTTCATTGCCCATTGACTATAGAGACAGTGTCTTTGTTTCTTTGTGTACTTTTATAAATAAAAAATGAATGAAATTGATTATATAAAATATTAATTAAAATTTATTTTAAAAATGAAATAATTTTTTTATTCTACAAATAGTTAATTAATTAGTAGTGAAACTTAATATAACTTTTTTTATATATAAAAATTCCTTAAGTTGCTTTAATTTAAAAATAAGACAAAATATTAACCATTATTTATACTAATAACATGCCATAATCATTATTAAATGAGGGAAGAAATGATGAGATAATTAAAAAAAACAACGACACAGAGGAAATAATGGAACTCATCCTATAAAATAATGGTACACTAAAATATAATGAAATATTTTATCAAGTTTTAAACATGACATAACTAAACACTTCAACTACAATATGAGCTCCACAAAAAAAAACTGACTGAAATGACTATCATTCTAAATAGGACCAAAGATTGATGAGACCACTAGAGTGTCTACGGCTAAGACCGTATTAGGAGAAAACAGACATGTGATATCACATTTATGACAAAAATTAGAGAGTCAAACAAATAACAAGAAAGAAACAAACAAGCATAAATCAAAACTAGGGACATAGCATATATATGTGCCTCCTAAAATTAATAGTTTACAAATTTCTATTTGTTAGCACAAATTTATTGTTTCTTAAAATATATATTTTTGGTACATGAAGATCAGAAGAAAAAAGAACTACAATCTCAAAAAATGAACTCTTGCAGCATCTGCCAAAAGAAGATACTGAATTCCATCCCGAGTTAGGAGATGAAATTCGCACATTGGTTACCTTCAATTCCTTTAATTATTTAGCCGTGCAAATCTGTTATTTCTAATTCTGATTTGTTGAGAATTATTAGGAGATTGGTAGCTTGATTCACTACATATTAGGGCTGTTCACTTGTATATATATCACTGTAAACTAATATCAAATTCATCAATAAAAGTTACAAACTTATTCCTCTATATAATAAATTTCCGCAATCTGATTGTCACTCGTGTCAAATTAACAAAAGTCATAAACTTCCATTCCATGAATCCACTCTTCAATCTTGTTATCCATTAGAAATAATTTTCTCTGATGTCTGGACTTCTCCTATTTTATCAATTGATGGTCTTCGTTATTATTGCATGTTTGTTAATCATTTTACTCGTTATATTTGGCTATATCCAATGAAACGAAAATCTGATGTGCAAACTATATTTCCCAAATTTAAATCGCTAGTTGAAAATTTCTATCATCACAAAATAAAAATTCTTTACACAGACAATGGTGGCGAATATATTGGTCTTCGCCTTTTTTTACTAAATCATGGTATAAGTCATCATACAACGCCACCTCATACACCTGAACATAATGGAATTTCAGAACGCCGGAATCGTCACATTGCTGAAACCGGTCTCTCTCTTCTCCATCACTCGGGCTTGCCCCTCACCTATTGGCCTCACGCCATGACCACCGCCGCTTATCTCATAAATCGCCTCCCAACTCCAATTCTTGGGTACCAATCACCCTATTCTAAATTGCTCAACATTAGTCCGGATTATCATAAGTTAAAGTGTTTTGGATGTTTGTGTTTTCCCTGGACTAAACCATATGCTAACCATAAACTTGCACCAAAGTCTGCTATGTGTGTTTTTGTAGGTTACTCGGCTAATCAACATGCATATTTGTGTCTCGATCCCACAACAGGAAGGATCTACACCTCTCGGCATGTGAAGTTCGTTGAATCTGAATTCCCGTTCAACTCCCTAGTAACTCACGCTAGTCCAAATCCGGAGCAACAAACAGGCCCACTTCAACTCTCCATCTTACAACCCATGAACCCACCGAAAGATTCATCTCCTGCCCCTTCCTCCCCATCCATCACCAACTCCCCATATATGGCTCAGTCCTCCACCGAACCCACAAACCCCACTCAATCTCCTCCTCCAACCTCACAATCATCCCCGCAACTCTCTGCTCCACCACCCCAAACCATTGTCAACCCAAATGGAGGTGGGATCATCACTCGGTCTAAAAACAACATTATCAAACCCATCCAAAAGCTTAATCTCCATGTCCAAGCCTCCTCTCCCATTGAACCCAACACCATCACCCAGGCCCTTCGCGACCCTGATTGGCGCTCAGCCATGCAAGCCGAATTTGATGCCTTACACCACAACAACACTTGGGATCTTGTCAGTCGATCCTCTGATCAAAATTTGGTTGGTTGTAAATGGGTATTTCGAATCAAACGAAATCCAGACGGATCAATTGATCGTTACAAGGCTCGGTTAGTCGCCACAGGGTTTCACCAACGCTCTGGTTGGGACTATACAAAAACTTTTAGCCCCGTTGTTAAACCGGTGACCATTCGCATTGTCCTAACTCTTGCAGTTCGTCAAGGGTGGCCCATACGTCAGCTTGATGTCAACAATGCATTTCTTCAAGGGACACTTAAGGAGGAAGTCTTCATGATACAACCACCTGGTTTTGTCAACAAAAACTTTCCTGATCATGTTTGTCGCCTCAAAAAGGCACTCTATGGGCTGAAGCAAGCACCCCGCGCCTGGTATACGGAGCTTCGCGTATTCCTGCTCTCCCTTGGTTTTGTCAATTCCACTGCAGATGCATCTCTTTTCATCTACCAAAAACCAGAGGTTACACTTTACTTATTAGTATATGTTGATGATATAATTATCACTGGAAATTCATCTGCAGAGCTGTCCAAACTCATTGCCACACTTGCTGCTCGGTTTTCGTTAAAAGATCTTGGATGTCTCAGTTATTTCTTGGGTGTCGAAGTAATTCCTTCCGCTGCAGGAATGTTTCTTTCACAAAGGAAATATATCATTGATTTGCTACATAAATCAGGCATGACAAATACAAAACCAACATCCACTCCTTTGTCAGCGAGTGTTCAATTACTTAAGGATTCTGGTGATCTCCTACCCTCTCCAAAGGAGTACCGCACACTGGTTGGAAGCCTTCAATACTTGAGTCTTACACGTCCAGATATCGCCTTCAGCACTAACAAACTCGCACAGTTCATGCAAAATCCAAGAACGGCGCATTGGTCTGCACTCAAACGAGTGCTCCGATATTTGGCGGGCTCTTGTGACAAAGGAGTCTTCATCTTAGCGATTGCTCCTTTGACCTTTCATGCCTACTCGGATGCTGATTGGGCTGGTGACAAGGATGATTGTGTTTCAACCACTGGTTACTTGTTGTATCTCGGTAACATTCCCATCTCCTGGAGCTCCCGCAAACATCGTTCTGTTGCTCGATCATCAACTGAAGCAGAATACAAAGCCTTGGCTGACACAGCTAGTAAACTATTATGGGTTCTTTCCTTGTTCACAGAACTTGGTCACATGCCCACTGCCAATCCAGTCACATACTGTGACAATCTTGGTGTCACAAATCTCAGTGCTAATCCTGTCTTCCACTCTCGGATGAAACATATAGCCTTAGCCTACCACTTTGTCCGAGAACATGTTCAACATGGCAAGTTTCGAGTGTCTTTTGTGTCTACCGATGATCAACTTGTTGATATTCTAACAAAGTCTCTGCTTCGCCCTCGGTTCGAATCGCTACTGTCCAAGTTGCATCTCTCATCCAGATTATACAACTTGCGGAAGGATATCAATCATAATAATTAGTTTTCAATTCCTTTAATTATTTAGCCGTGCAAATCTGTTATTTCCAATTCTGATTTGTTGAGAATTATTAGGAGATTGGTAGTTTGATTCACTACATATTAGGGTTGTTCACTTGTATATATATCACTGTAAACTAATATCAAATTCATCAATAAAAGTTACAAACTTATTCCTCTATAATTTCTTATAAACAATTTTCAGAAAAGTTTTTTTTACTACATCTGAATCAAGGTCGGTAAAAGAAAGAAATAAATAAATAAATAAAGAAGATGAACACCCTAAGGTTCACTCCCACAAACTTAAAGCTACATTCATTTTGTGACTAAATAGTAAACATTTTCACTTACCATACAGAGTTTAATGTACTACTAAGTATCACAAATCTCTCCATGTTAAAATCATGAGTTTTCTTTATCTATGTCTTCAGGCTACACTTTCCAAAAGCTCTAGGTAAGACAAGAATTCTAATATTATCCAAATATATAATAAAAGTCCAACGATAACTAAAAAGTGAAAGAATTTTATGTATAAAGAATATAAAAAAAAAATTAAGCTAAAAAATTAATGAATGAAAGAAGGTAAGCAGTGTCGGTCCTTAGATTCGGAAGATTTTATAAGTCCATAGCAAATCAATAAATAAAACCCTTTTCTTGTAGTTGAGATATTGATAGGTTTTTCCTCGATTTATTCTTTTATGAATGGCTTAAAAGTTCTCCAACATTAGATTGGCCAAATTAAATAGAATGGTGAGCCACGTTTGGCACTGGGCCTGTAACATTGTAGTATCCCAACAAACAAAAGAGTTGTCCAACTCCAAAAAACAATTCTATTAACTAAAAATAAAAAAAAATATCAACTGCTTTCCACCCCAGTTAACGCCACCTCATGAATAAGCGTCAAAACCTTATACGCATGCAATAAGTCCCATGTTTTTATAGTATTTAATAAACAATGGCAACCGTGTTCAAAGGCAAAACACACCCCTGGCCCTGATAAGTAGGCCTCAGTAGTTACTTACTTGTATAATAACTTGCACTCACCAAATCTCTTCAACAACTCATGCTCCTCACCACCAATTTCTCTCTCCTCTCTCCCTTTCTCAACATATCATATCCACCACCTCCTTGATCACCAATCCAAGTTCTTCCTTCTTCCATAGCACTTTAAGGCAAGTTTTTCCTATTTTTTAATTTTTTTGGTAATTTTGATATTCAATATTTGGGGACACTCTTCATGTGTTATGATTTCTTTCTTAGATTGTGTGGGTCATGGGTCTAATTAAATCCTACAAAACTTGCTTCTAAGGTGATGATTGTCCATTTATATACATTTATTTGGTCATATTTCTAGATAAGTTGGGATCTCAGACATTCTCTGTTAAACAAATAATTTTAGTGTCAGAGTCCTTGCGGGTGTTAGAACGAATACCTTCTTTGCTGTCGTGTTGCTATCTTGCTTCGTCGCCACAAGAAATCGCCTGAGTTGCAATCTTTGTTCACCTTGGTTTGGAAATCCGAACAATTTTATTTTAAATTTCAGGGACAAGCCTCTTCTTTCAAGGTCTTCAATTTGATGGGAACACCTAGAGATTTTGAAAATGGAGACTATGAGTACTACAAGGAAAACCAAGGGATAACAAAGTCATATTACTTGATAATTTTCATCTCATCTTTGTTGATAAGCATAATAGGAGGCTCTATGCTTGGGTGGTGGCTACACAAATACCATCCAACAAATAGACAACTTTGGATGGTGCCCTTTGGCCTCATTCTTTTGCTTACCCCTGTCCTTGTTTGGCTATCCCTCATCATTTCTGACCTGTGTATTTCCAAAAAAGAGGAAGAGGATGTTCTTAAGACGAATCAACAACGCATTCATCCACTTGATGAATCTCTTTGTGCCCCCAAAGAGATGATCCTTTGATGCACAAGAGATGTTGTTATGTGCGCGTTGAAATTAATTGCATCCATATTTTCTGATTTTGACTTGTTCAATGTTGGAAATAGTTCATTGCTAGCAAAATTAATCACTCACTTTTGGCATTTTGTTTTAAACCATTCAAAATGTTCATGGTGGTTGCTTTATACTTGATTCTGCAGGCTTCAACTCTCATGTTCTTTTGTACTTTTCTAGTTCGGGTTTGCACGATTTTAATCAAACCGATAAAGTTTCTTTGGATAAGCGAAAAGGCAGATCCATCTCTTTATTTTTTCACTACTCATTCACTTTATTCCTTTACTTGTCTATTATTCAAAATTCAAAATACTTTTATTTATTCAACTATAATTCAAAATATTAACTATACATGTCCCAAGTCACAACATGACTAGTTGATATCTGGGACCAATATCTTCAGTATTAATGTGACGTCGTTTGTTATTAAAAAAATGAAAACGGGAAAAAAACTATGAGAATCTAGGTAGCATGTAACGTGGGAATTTAGTTTAAGGGAATATCCATATATTTCTAAAGTAAGAAAGTGAAAATTTTGAAAATTAAAGGATTTTGTTATAGTTCCTCCTTTTATCATTTTACAAAATCCCTCATGTAAAAGAAGTTAATTCCTTAAAAGCACAAGAAAGAAAGCCAGGTTAGGCAAGTCACAATCCCCGGATTATATGTAATCCAATTGGAATTGACTAGGGACGTTTTATATATTAAGTCCACTTCTAAATAGTAGTAGCTTTCAAGATACTGCTGAAGTACTCATCCTACCGTCCACTGATTTCCCTATTTATTTCCAAGAAGAGATGATGCCGCTTTCAAACAATCATATTCCAGGAAAAAGCATATGTGCAAAAAAGGGCAGAACAAGAATTTTACTGGTCCAATACAAGGACCAATTTTTTATTTTATTTTCATGGAGTTAATACCAAATGCAATTTCTAAAATGCCAAAGTTATATTCGTGCGAGTAAAATTAGATTCGGATCTTTTGAATTTGACTTTTGTAAATAGTAAAAATGAGCTTGAGAAAAGGGTTCATTAAATGCTATTAACCTAATTTTTTGGTATAAATTAATTATCAACAAAATTAATAAATATTTTATATTTGTCTAAATTTATAAGTATTTTTCACGAGAAATAATTTTATTCAAACTATTTCAAATTATTATAAAAGATAAAATTCTCTTAAATTATTTAAGTATATTCAAAATTTGAGATTATTGATTAGGTTAAAACAATCATACATTAATTAATATATGTGTTTGAAAATCCTTTGTAGTTTGTACCCATAATATGATAAAAAAATAAAAATTTTAAAATAAAATTTTAAAAAAAGGGGGATCATGGTTGATGGCTCCATCCATGGCACCTTCGCTACCGTCGCAAAAAAAAAAAATAAAAAAAATACCAATCACACCCCACCCAAGGTTTCCGTAAACCAAATAAAAAGCAAAACCAAGGCGAATTTCGTGGAATAATTAAAACTTTCTGCAAATCATTCCATGATAACACGTTATGTGTTTCAAAGCCATCCCATTTCATAAGTCAAATGGATGAGCATATTGCAGAGGCAAAGTGGCTATGCCCACTAACTCAAGTCTTTTTCAACTACTCAAATTGGTTAGGGAGTGATCATTGATCAATGCCATTTCAAGTTGGCGGTGGAAGTAGGCGCAGCCATTTACATTAGAATAGGACCTCTTGAATAGTGAAGGAAAGAGAGTTAGCAAGCTTTACTTTTTAGATGGTCTATTTATCCAAGAATATCTTAATACTTTGTACTTATTATCGTCTTATTTATTTCTTGATTTATGTCTAACTCACTAATATAAGACTTTTTCTTCAACACGTTTCCTCAAGTCTAATTTATTGGGACAGTTGTGATTTGTTTTTAATTTTTTTCTTCAACTTTATTGCATGTTTTTTTTTTGGGTGACCCCAGTATCTCCCAATTGAAAGTAGGCTAATGTTTTAAAGTATTGAAATTTATCTAAGAGTTAACTAGATGTTATTTATATTCATAAAACTGAGATCAAAGTTTTAATATATTTAAAATACACAATTATCTATCATGATTTCAAGTTTCTCTTCTAAATAAGTACAGTTTTAACTTTTAAGTTTGAGTCTTATAATTTGCCCCCACATGCAGAAGTGCCAAAGAGATGTAGTTAAGACTTAAGAGGACAATATGGAAATCCGTTTTGTATTTTCCTTTTTTGTCCCTCGCAATGTTTTCATGCATCACTTGTGTGAGTAATTCACAAAGCGGTCGTGGAGTTGGAAGAGACATGAAGGAAAAGTATACTTCACGTGGTTGAAATGAAACTCAACGTGTTAGAACAACTTTTTTGTAACAAATGGAAATTTGTTTAGCATGTAGTTTAGGACTCACATAATTATGTTTCCCATGTGTTACTTTACTTCATACAACTGTTATGGGGAAAACTCTATAATTATTAATATAATTGTTTTACTGATGATGGAAATGTGAATTTTAGAGTCACATAAAATTGATTACACATTAAAAAAGTGTGCTGATGCAAAGAAAGCTCTCAATATATATATTGATTGCAGTTCAACTATAGAGCCACATATTCTATTGCTTTTCTTGTTCATTTACCATAGCGTAGCCATTGATGTTATAGGCTATTTGAAAGATGTGATCAAAGACATATAGGAAATGGTTAGTAGTTAACCAAAACATAGTTTTTTTCTAGTTGTTTCATTAAGCTAAAATTCAAAATATCCTTTTACATGTTTTCTTTAATCTTTATAATTTCCCATACTAATTTGTAATCAGTTTCATGGAGGTTTTCTGCATTGATTTCCTTTCCATGATGTTGAGAATGCAAATTTGTTTTTAGAGTTAACTAGAAAACACCCAATGGAACTAATAACTATTATTCTTTTAGGCTGCTTTGAGCAATATAGGCATTCCAAGGGTCCAAGTTGTTGTTGGAACATCAAATCATTGGTTCACCATAAGTTATTTTGAAATTCATTAGTGTTTCATGTTGCATTTATTATATTAATATTATAGTGTAGTAGTTTTGTTCTTCCTGATCACAAGATTATGTTTTTTAAAAAATATATAAAGAAGAAAATGGTTCTTGTGAAACAAAATATATGTTTTTTTAAATAATACAAAAACTACATCGATGGTAACATTAACTGACTTAGAAATAACTTTTACAACATCAGTTCTAATGAAAATTGATGTTGTAAAACACTTTTTACATCGGTTGAATCCAAAACAGATGTAAAAAATAGTTTTTAACATCAATTTTAAGAATCAATGTTGAAGCTTGTCAACATATATATAATTAAAGTAAATGAATTAATCTTCCTTTTCATTTTGTGTAGCTTATGAAAAATCGTGAGAGTCTAAGGTCTCTATCAAATTTAATTAAGCATTAAACAATAGAATGAGTTTTTTGACTGATGAAGTCAAGTTATATTGGGTGGTGGAGAGAGTAAAAAGGGAACTATAGTGAAAGGAATGACAATGTTATGGCAGGCCTATTGATGAACTTTTCTTTTCTTAGTGCAGTGAATACCAAATCAATTAATCAGCACATAGTTAAAATCTGATGTCATGGCAGGTCTAATGTTTTGATGAACTTTTCTTAGTACAAGTTAAAATATGATAAATAAAGAAGTGAAAGTTCTATTCTACTAAATCGATCCTATGGCACATACACAAAACTATAGAGCATCAGATTGGATGATTGTGACACTCTAAATATTAAATATAGTTTTTAGATTTAAATAGATAAGTTTATTAATTAATTAATTTGTCATAAATCTTTAACTTATTTCTTTAGTATTTGAAAAGAACTTTTAAATTCTCAAGTTATAGAAAAATAAAACTTAATTTTGTTTCAGTAGGTACAACTTTTTTTTCTTTAAGAAAATAGATGGCAAAGTCTCCAGGGTGATCTTGGATATCAATTTTGAAGGTATTGAGATCACTTGGAAACAAGGATGGAATTAATCATTTTAATTGGGTTAATCAAAGAGAAGAGTGGTGTTAACAAATTAAGTGGTTGACTTATGAAATAATATTTAAAAAAATTTATGTAAAGAAAAGAGAAAAAAAATTGGGGTGCCCATAGCTTTCTTCAACCAACAAGTAACTCCAACCCTGTTTACAAACAGGGCAACAGTGGCAGCAACTATCATACAGGTAATAGCTATGGACGGATCTAAAGGGAACAATGGCCTCCCATCATTTTAAAAAAAATATTTATAGGATAAATAATTATTTCAGTTCTTTTAAGTTTTCCACCATCGTATTCAAAAAATCTCTCTTCAAGTCTTTGAACTATAAAAAATTTGTCACGTAGTCAGTCCTTAAACTATAAAAAGGTCGGTCATATTATTCTTTTTTGGGAGAATAATGTAAACAACTTTGGATCGTTTTAGGATAGAAAGAGAGTTTTTTAAAAGTGACTAATTTAAAATCAATGGAAAAGTAAAAGAATTAAAATGGCTATTATACATCAAGTTTGTTTTTATATAAAAATGGGATAAGATCAATTGATAATTAGGTGAGACTATAAAAAATTATACTTTTAGTAGTAATATTTTACAAAAGTTTTTCTTTTCAATCTAATGGTTAAATTATATGATACCATCTTTTTTTTAAAGCATATATGATAACGTCTTGATGATTATGATTTATGAATATAAAACATTAGATAATTTAAGTATTCAAACTAATAAAAGATATTTACTTATATTTTAAATAGCATATTAATTATGTAATATAGTATTGATTATTTTTAAATTATAGAAAAATATTCTAAAATTAATTTACTTTATAAAAAATTAACAATTGGATTGGAAAGATTTATTTGTTGTAATTTTTTTTGAAAGAGTAGTTTTATAATATTTAACCCCTAATATGTAATGGTAATTGATCTCATAATATAATAAATATGTAATTGTATAATTTGTTAATTAATATAATTATGTACGTAAAAGTTTGCTGTTTTCTACCCCTTCTGTACTTATTTTCTGAATTTGCAATCGGTAATAGCTTATAAATTAAATTCTCGTTGCATCTGACAAAGTCCTTCAATTCAATATTCAGGTACAAAACCATCATCTTGGAATAATAATGTTTATAATAATTAGTAGGTTAATCTTATGAGCTGCAAATAGAATCCAGATTGTTACATAAGATGAATAAGTACTATATATTCTGAACCTCATCCAGAAGATGTGGGAAATAATAGAGAATAAAATCAATATGTTGGTGTAATACAACTAAACTTGATTATATGTTTGTAGCACTCAACACGATATAGGGTTTGAGAATTTTTTGACCTTATGCTAACTCTCCTATAGCTCGATCTGAAGCATAAGATATATTAATATATAGTAGTCTATCAGCAACCTCAGCAAAAATCATGAGATTCATTTGTGGATGTTTGTTTCATAGATCTTTTTTTCGGGATTATTGATATGATTCTTATATTTATTATAAAAAAATAAAATAATTATTGACTGATGTATCAAACATTTTTTTAAAATACTCTTGAATAACATTTTTTTTTTGTTTTTCAAGTTTAATTACATAAGGATCACTATGGTAGTCTCAAGTATTTTCTCAAACTTTTACACCTTTGGCTTCTTTATGTAAATACTGACACTATGTCAGAGTCTTTTTTAGTACATTACCAAACTTTAACTTGTGTGAATCAGAGGAGATTTTGCTCAAATATTTCCATTTTGCATAAATGACATTTTTGGACGAAAAGAATTGCAATACTCATCGGCACCAACAGTGTGTTGAATAAAATTAATTAACTAAATGCCGAAAAAAGAGGAAGTAAGCAATCATTGATTCATTATGATTCCAAATGAAGCCTTAACATTACTTGCTTGTACGGTTGAGACACGATTTCCCTATGTTGTTACTTCTTCGTTTACTTGCTACCTCCTTTTTTTTGGGTGAAGTTTACTTGCTACCTCCTAACACACTAATTCTAAACAACAATTGTATGAGGCAGCTTCTGTCAAAAATAATAAAAGTTTTTGTCCAATGATCAAACCACGAGTTCAACATAAAAACAAGTGAACATCAAACTAGCCTGCATGCGACTGGGTTTAATTTGACTCTTCAGCCCGTTCAATTTGTGTAGCCCAACAACCCAATCATTAGGAGCCTACTATTGACACCTCCACTTTTGTTATTCACACTCCCAATTAAGTAGACTTACATATCTACCCCCACCCATTCTCCTACTCCCTCCCCCTCCGTTTATATTTTTATTGATATGATCTAATTGAAGAAAAATTTCAATCTAAAGTTGATTTAGAAAAAAAAAATTATCCAATTAACAATTAATAAATTGTGTAATAATTTATGTAAGTTATATCGATATAATTTGATATTTTTTTATATTTCTTGTGTTCCTTATTCTTAAATGAGCTCCTAATAAAATTTCAAATTTCCTCTAGTGAATGCTCTAGCAAAAACGAAACTTAATTCATTAACCATGCCCTCTTTCTTCTCTATTATTATAATCATACAACCATTTGCAAAAGTGCAACAAAGGCAATGAAGTGCCACTCATTCATCCTTCCATCAAAGATTAATAGCTCTATTTTTTACATTACTAACTTGTACGAAGCTACACATTTGGATAATAACGTATTACTACTATATAATATTCCATGACAAAAAAATAAAACAACTCTTCCCTAATTAACACATTGGAATTCAAACTAAAGTGTGTGAGCCCCAGCTTTAAATCCCTGCAAAATTAAAATTGGGCTTTGAATAGAGTGGTACTTGAATTCATCAAGGACCCACTTTGCCCCAAAAAAAACTAAACACAATAAATAAACATCTTGTGCTTATCCCATATTGATGTTGTGGTGCAACACAACAGTACAATACAATACAATGGTCCGAACCGGGTTCGAAACGCAGCACGAGCAGCAACAACAGTCAAACTCAAAACAGTGGGAATGCGAAGACCTATAAATAGCGAACACTTGAGCCTTGTCTTTGTTAGTTTGGAATTGGAACTACCGAAAGCCGAACCTTAAACACAAACGCCAAATCTAGCAACTATTGAGTTTTGTTTTCTTTGGTTGGTATTATTTTTTTTTATTTGACACTGCCAAGTACTAAACTAACCTTAATCTATTCCTTTGTTTTTTATGTTGTTTGCTTTGTCTTCAAATTCCAGAAACATCGTGTGCACAGTACCCCAGAAGATCGAACAAGGATCTCCACGAAGACAAACCTCTGTTCTCAACTGTGTTTCTTTACCTCTCACCTACTTTCAGACCATACCCAGGTCCTCTTTCTCTCTCTTTCTACCAAGTTTTTGTCTTTTCCCCTTTTTATTGAGGGTTTGTGTAACATTTTTTCATCTGGGGTTTGGGGTTTGAGAACTGTTGATGATTGTGGTGATTTTGGGGGAATTAGGGTTTTTTCTTTTTCTTTTTTTAATTACTTTCTGTTAGATTGACTAGGCTGAGAAGATGCAGCAGACACCGCCTATGATTCCTATGATGCCTTCGTTCCCACCTACGAACATAACCACCGAGCAGATTCAAAAAGTATGCCTTTTGCTGTTTTAATTCACTGTTTTCCTCATAGATTTCTGAAATTAGTTTAAGGTTTTCATGGTTTGTTCTGGGTTCATTATTATTATTGTGATTTTCAGTAAGTTTTTGCTAATAGCAAAAAGTTTGTTAGTGTGTTATTAGCATATCTCTTATTATTATTTTGTTGTTGTTCTGGGAGTTGGGAGGTGACACTTGTTCTATATGAAGTGAGAATGAATTGGGATTTATGATAATCCGCGATAAATGATATCACTTTTGGTTTAATTCATTATTTATCTTTTGCTTATACTATCCACGATAAGAGCCAAGTTCTAGCACTTAGGTCATTTCAAATACAAAGCTCAAAATCACAACTAATGAATATAAAGACAAAGGAGTGACAATTGTCTCGGATAATTCCTTGCACACCAAAAACTGCAGAACAAGCCAAGTAGGCATAAAAGTTGCATCTGACATTGCGATTTTAATCGGTTTGTTCTTTAAGCTGTTGGTTTACTCAATGTTTGAGTACCACCTAGAACTACAAGTGTATTGTCTGGTATCATTAATAACTGGATTAGCATCTTGTATCTCTGAGAACCATATTTGTTTATCTTGTGTTGTTTATTTCAAGTTATGATTTAGGTTTTCCTGATGTCTAGTGGAGTATGCTGATTATTTTTCAGTGGCCTAAAGGCATATCTTAATAAATTTATACCACTCATTGACAATTTGTCCTGAACTTATTGAACTAGCTGCATCATAGTTTGTATGGGTATTAAGAAGTGGCAACCTTATTCAAATATTTAGATGGGCTGATTGTGTGATAAGACCCCTATCTTGAGAACCTACTATAAATTGGAGTCCTCTGCAATGTGTCTAATTTAATAAAGACAGACATCTTCCATAGACACCTGAGCAGCAAACCTTTGGAAAGCGCTCTACTTTGTTTTTCTACACGGAACATGTTTAGATTCCAGCTAGCAAAGGAGATGATGGTAGAACTTTCTTTTTTTTCCACTTTGCCAGTAATGCTTAGATCGCCTATTTGATTTGTTGCATAGGCTCTTTTTTCCCCCTTTCTTTTCCTCTTTGGAAAAGGTCCATTAGTTATTACAAAATAGTGTAGTTTTAGTTTGCAGCATAGGCTCTTTATTTTACTCTAGCCTTTAAAAGGCTAGGAAATTCAAGTTCATAAATTGAAAAGCTCATCTTAAAGTGGGTTGGCTGCATGGATATAAAAGTCATGTATAGAGTAATGCCCATTTCTCCATTTAATTATTTCACAGAAAGTTTTCTTTCAGTCTTTATACTCTTTTATCTTTCAGTTTTTTTGGATATCCTAGGGTCAGGATGTTTTAAAAAATATTACAAGTCAAACATCAATCCTAGAGTTGTCAATATAACCCATGAATCCTTTAACTAGTTAACTTATAGTTTGCTGGCAGCAAATAATTGAGTTTGCACATACCTGTTGATTTACCATAGTATGATTTGGGTCTTAATTAAACAACCAGAAACAAGTAGGCTGTTGATTGGACTATAGGTCTATAGCAATGCACATAATTTTTTTATGTTGGGTGAATCAATTTTTATTTATCATAGTCCAAAAAGCTGTCACAACAATCAGATGGCTAAACGACAGAATCTGGGATCCCAGGAATCCTTCATGATACAGGATTCTTTCAAGATTTAGAAGTTGGGTATCAGCACCAAACTTAAGTAATGGTATTGATGCACATTGGACTTCTTCTATAGTATCCTTGATCCATGAAGAAATCTATAGTCATGAAATGAAATTGTTCATTTATCCTGTATGTATTAGGCCATTTTCAGAATAGAATATTGATACACATTTTTTTTGTCCCCTTCATAATTATCACTTCACACAATTTAAATGATATGAAACCTTGTCATGTTGCAGTACCTTGATGAGAACAAGAAGCTGATTCTGGCAATATTGGACAATCAAAATCTTGGAAAACTTGCAGAATGTGCCCAGTAAGTGACCTCTAAATTCTGTATGCATGCTATTGTTAGTATTGATGGTTGGTCTGATTTAATATATTAGTTGATTATCTCTTTTCCCCCTGATCCAGTGATCCCTAACATTTTTACATGTGTATAATGGATGAGGCTATTAACAATTGCTCATTCACTTTTTCACTAACTTCAATTGCTTGGCAATTTACAGTTATATGATTTTTTATGGTCTTTATTTCTGAATAATGATGTATCCCAGTCCTTACCTATTTGTTAGCAATTTCTCTGAGGTATTTTCGCGTACTTGGCACTAGTTTTATGTAATAGTTGATGATGGTTTGTTGCCTTAGGTACCAAGCTCAGCTTCAAAAGAATTTGATGTATTTAGCTGCAATTGCTGATGCCCAGCCTCAAACACCAGCCATGCCTCCACAGGTAAAAGTAGAGCATTGCTGGTCGGTCCCTTGGAAGTCTTATCTGTTTCCCTTAACATTGATTTGACTGCCTCGCAGATGGCACCACACCCTGCCATGCAACCAGGATTCTATATGCAACATCCTCAGGCTGCAGCAGCAGCAATGGCTCAGCAGCAGCAGCAAGGAATGTTCCCCCAGAAAATGCCATTGCAATTTGGCAATCCACATCAAATGCAGGAACAACAGCAGCAGCTACACCAGCAAGCCATCCAAGGTCAAATGGGACTGAGACCTGGAGGAATAAATAATGGCATGCATCCAATGCACAATGAGGGCGGCAACAGCGGTGGTCCACCCTCGGCTACCGGTCCGAACGACGCACGTGGTGGAAGCAAGCAAGATGCTTCTGAGGCTGGAACAGCTGGTGGAGATGGCCAAGGCAGCTCTGCAGCTGCTCATAACAGTGGAGATGGTGAAGAGGCAAAGTGACATTTTTTTATGTGCTTTTCATGAGATACATATGACTGTTGATAGTAGGTTTTTCTTTAAAGGTAGGACTAGTGTGATCTGATGACCTTTAATAGGTCGACCAAAGGACAAAAGGGCTTCTCTTGTTTGATAGATTAGGTAGTTTGTGTTGTTAGAATTTTGGCACAAAGCAAGTTTGCATCAACTGAAACTGCTGGTGCCTCAACATACTGTACTCGTCACTGGAAGGTCTAAGCATGTGTTATTTATGATCACCTAAATAGCTTGCTGGTTTTTAACAATTTTTCATTGCAGTTTGTTGTGGTCATATAAACAAAAAAAAAAATGCTTGTTTTTGGTAATTCTGCTGGATTCTAGGCGTCAATTGAAACGTGAAATGCAGTGGATGGATTCTCTGTCTGAATTTAGTTCAGGTCTATTCTTCATTAGGCCCTGAACTTGCAATTCAGGAACAAGTACTTTGAGCTGCTGCTAAAGGATATTTGCCTTTATTACAGTTATTATTTTGAGATTGATTTTTACTTTGCTGGTGTTGGTTGTGATTTATTGTGTGATCAATTAGAGCTGATGGACCTGCAATGAAGGTTGGTCCAGTCCTAAAGTTAGGACTCATCCCACAAGACGTGAGTTCAAATTCTGCTATTGATATGAATTTGTAAGTATTTTTTCAAAGCGCTTGAAGCGTAAGGCCTGTCTTAAATTTTTACTTATAAAAAAATTAGGTGATGGACATCTAACCATAAGATGAATAATATACAATTTCATTCTCTAAAATGGCAACTTGTGTAGATTTGATCCCTGAAATTTTGTAGGTGCACAACTTAGTCTTAAAATTTGTCAATTTTATGCCAAGTTTGTCTTTATCTGGAAATTTTATAACTCTAGGGTGTGATAATTTAGATTTTGAATTTGTTAACTTTTATTATAAAATTTAGTTTTCAAATTGAATTAATTGTACGCTGGAAGAATTAAATGGCATAAAGTTTGACCGTTTTGTGGTCTAATTGTACACATGCAAACTTCTAGGGGTTAAATCAACAAATGATATCACATTTATGGACGGACTTGTTTATACTATATCTTCATTTACTCGGTGTATTTAACGAAGCAAATAATGATTCACTCATAGAGGACTTTTGAAATGTCATCATGGAATATGAAATAGCCATGTGACATGTATGGTTGAATTAAATGGAGAATGTAGGATGTACTCAAAGTAGAAACAGTAGGATGGGTGAAATGAATAACGGGGTGGTCCATGACTCTCAAAAGAGGAGCAAAGAAAAAAATTGGTAGATATAGTAGCTGGGATTTTTTTTCCCCTCAAAATTTGTCATAGCCGCATATGGGGATATTATAAAAACGAGTGGGATACAATTTTCACACTCTGGTGTCTTTGGTTGGTGGTGGGATAAGATGTTGACTTAGATTCAAACTAAATAATTATGAAAATTGATATTTTGATTCTGATTAATGCAATTTCATGACTAAGCCTAGTGGAATACCATTTATGAAATTGAAAAAAAAAAGTAAAACAATTGAAAGCATTTAAGTAATTTAGTTTGGACAAGACCACAAATAAAAATTCGGACACCGCTTGAGGGAAGAAAAACAAAACTGGGAAAAAGTAATTTTCTAATTATAAAATTTCTTTTCAAAAACACCAAATAACGAGCCTCATATAATTTATTTTAGTTGACTTTTATTTTTTGGGATAATGATACACATGTGGTGTTGATTCAGTGTTTTTCTTTTTCTTGTTCTATTTCCTTTTTTTCATTTCACTCGTTCATGATGCTTCATACTTCAATACTTGGGTGATTTATTTGTAGATTGGAAGATTAGTTTTATATTCCTCGAGAACCAGAGCTGGTATAAAATTCCAAACCCTTATTTTGTACATTATTTTCATTGTCATTTGACTTATTTAAACTTATCGTATAATATTGTATTCTTTCGTTTTCGTTAGATACTAAAGGGAATATTATTTGTATTGTACGCTTTTGCTTCCATCACCAGTTTTATTAATTTTATTCTATCATTAAAAGAATTGCGTGAGGAAGCAAAACTATTGTATAAAAATATTAAATTTAGAGTTCAATAATTACACATTCACCAGGGATGGGTTCAGAATTTTGATTTAAGGAGGTTAAGATTAAGCAAATAAGCTCTAATCGTTTAATCTTCAATAAGAAATAAATGCATGTATTTTTTTTGTCTTATTTATAAGAAATATAAAATCTATTTACAATACTCTCACACATACTTCATTAACTGGGTGACATTTGGTTTACATTAAATTTAGGTGGAAATTTTGATTTGTAACAATTTTTCCATTTTAAAACTGGACATTTTTATTGCTGGAAAAAAATATTCTTTGAATTGCAATATCATTAAAATATGATTATTACTTAAATTATTTAATTCTATATGTGTTTTTAGAATTAAATTTGAACTTCTCCAACTAAAGAAACACAACAGATAATAATTGAGTAAGAAAAGCTCCTAAAACATAATATAATTAAAAAAATTGGATTGAAGCAATTGCCACCGCCAGTCCTAAGCTTTATGTTTCACAGATGGATGTATGAAAGGAAATATGGTGGTGTGCTTTTGTAGGTAGGTTGGGGGCCTAAAAACTCTTAAATAACAATATACATAAACCTTGGGATGACCATAGGTCATAGCTCGTGTGGATCATCCAATCTCTCCATCCCTCGGGCATTAGTAAGTTTTACATAAATGTCTAACCATATTTCATCATCTTGTAATATCATAATATTACTTCTTAAAACAATTCAATTATATTATGATGTGACAATATACAAGTAATAGACTGTCAGCAAAAAAAAAAATACTAATAATAGAGTATAATAGG